>NW_027195421.1:0-20000 GCF_038502225.1 Cherax quadricarinatus | reverse complement strand
ACACACGTGAACCTGCTGAATGTCTCTCTCACCACTAAGAATGTACAAACACCAAGAAGCCGTGCAAGCACAAGTAAAGATGATTGTGTACGAAGCGTTCAAAGGAAAGCGGCGTAACACACAAGCTAAAAGTAGTAAAGTCATTGTCTTTTATTGAATTTATCAGAGTATATCGTATCTAACCCAGTTATGCTGCTTTTTAACCCCAGGAGAAACAAGTACCCTTGGTAAGGCTTTCGCTAGAGTTCCACACCAGAGGCTATTGAGGAAACTTAAGGCACACGGAGAGTGTATCCAGGTGATGGTGACGCCGAACATTGTTACAAAGTGAAGGTTGAAAGTTAAGACACATGTGCAACATCTGGAAATCTTTATTGTAGACGTTTCGCCATCCAGTGGCTTTATCAATACAGATTCTAGGACATAATAGGAAGGCAGTAGAACTATATACAAAAGATGAGGTAATCAGTCCCTCAGCCTTGGAGTTAGTGTTCACAGCATCGTGGTGGAGGAGAATCTGGAGCAAAGGCAAGAAGACTGGCGGTTATATAGGCGTCAGTGGATAGGGACGGGCAGCAGACGAGGGCATAGTCACTGGTAGGCGGGATTCCCCAGTGGAAGCACAACTTGGTTCAGAGGACATCTTCAAGACCTTCTTCACGGCTGCTGCAACTAACCCATCTCTTTGGGAAGGACCTACTTCCACTGGGGAATCCAGTCTCCCTACGATTCCCGTTGGGGAGGGTAACCTCTACCTGTTCAACAATGTTCGCACATCGTGTTAAAATCAAACCAGCCAGTGGTGTTATAAATGATTCCACTAAACTATTACTTGCTGCCGCTATGAGGACCTGCCTACATCTCAAATTCACAGCGATCCACTCACTCAAGGATTCCTTTATTGTCGTCTGCACCGACGACAATGAAGCAGCTAAACTTATGGACGACACTGCAATGATCACATTACGGGACTGACAATTCATCATATCACCGTCTCCCTCCTTGCTGGCGAAACGTTCAGTTTTTGTTAAACAATTGGATAAGATAATCACATCTATTCCAACGGATGAACTGAAGACCTCTATCGAAGACCAAAACACCTGGGCCTCTGTAGACACCATCACACGAATTCCCAATGCCTCATCTATGATCTGATCAAAATCACCTTTTCAAACATAGATATGGCTACCCAAGCACTCGCTAATGGAAATATAAACACATATTCAGTATAATGTAATCCTTTATTGACAACGTTTCACCCACACAGTGGGCTTTTTCAAGTCACACACGGATCTACCTGGGGTGGAAGGTACGGGAGTATTTATAGTCATGTTCAGAATGTTGAGGTCAGGTGGAGAATGCTGCATCTGATGATCTACCTGGTGGACTTGTAGAGTCTTGGGTAGCTTGGCAGGGGTATTGGACAAGTTGTGAGTAGACCTTCTGCAGTGTTCTATGTTCTTATGTGGGATAACGATGAAGAAGTTTCTTGGCGAGTGGTTCAGCTATGTTATAGAAGCCGTTGTTCTGGTTGAAATTGTTGGTTATAGAGATAAGCGATGATTCCAGGATTCTTCGGTATTGAGTGTTGTCTTCTGTGGCGATAAGTCTTGAGTTTCTGTAGTTAATTAAATGGTTGTGTGAATTGCGATCACATTATACTGCATATGTGTTTATATTTCCACTGTGTCGGTATTTGATACCATTTATTTCCACTCGCTAATGGACTAGCTATCTCATATTACCACATACATCCACGCCACATTGAACCTGAACGTTTTGCCCATGTCTCTCCCTGTTGGAACTGTTACTCTTATCAACATTCAACAAAGGACTGTCCCATTAAAGACAAAAAGTTCTGTTCTACCTGTGGAAAAGAAGGTCATAACTTCAAAGCCTGCACCACCACCAATGCCACTCCAACATGTCTTAACTGCAAGGGTACTCATCATACCCTTGCAGCTAAATGCCCACTACGAAAAGAAGTAATGTCGAAAAAAGTTAAAGAAGAAACCAAGAAGAATAGTCCCAAATCGCCGACATATACCTCCATTTCAAAACTCCAGTCGGACACCACCAGAATTCTACAAGCCACACAGCAGTTATCTCTATCCAGCAATT
The DNA here is from genome assembly GCF_038502225.1 of Cherax quadricarinatus. NCBI lineage: Eukaryota > Metazoa > Arthropoda > Malacostraca > Decapoda > Parastacidae > Cherax > Cherax quadricarinatus. The sequence goes on along the minus strand of NW_027195421.1, from coordinate 17,879 downwards.
CCCTTTCTGCACTCCCTGACACTGCTCCCTCTAAGGTGTTGTACTGCATGATGTATGCACACCTTGCAAATGCAGCAAACCCAGGCACATTCAACACTACAATTAACGAACTATTCCGTTTTAACAACATGCCGTCATTCAACTTTCCTGACTCGCCAACATCACAGGACTTCCTCAAGATTATCCCAAACATCGCTAACTTCACATCAACTTCAGGCCCAAATCCTAACTCTGCCCCAAAAAACACTCCTGAACCACGCCCAGTGACCACTGCCACCTCTCAACAACCACCAACAACCAGCCAGACCGCAAATACTCTAGACTCCCAGCCTCCTCTTGATACAATCACTGTAGAAACAATTGAACAAGAATTTCCTGACGAATCCCCCGACGAAGCAGATAGCGACGACTCCAGCACACCCTCTTGGGAAAACCTTACTTTCTACACCTCTCCCTCGAACGCTGACACCATGACCTGCTCTGAACTATACAAAGGCCTCGGTGATGGAACAGTCAAGTATGCCTGCGAATCACCTCTTCACTTCACACTCACGCAAGTTCTTGAGTTCATCAAGCCTCTTCGTTTCACTTTTTCCAACAAGACAACGCTATACCACCTCTCCAGGAGCAGCTTCAAGAAGGTTGCAAATGGCTCCACTGCAAACCTGCCTCCTCAACTACTAAAATAACCTCCCACATGTCTGCTGCCCTCTCCTGCGACCTAGAAACTTCCAGCTCTCGAGACTCAAAGACCTCACCTACCACGAGACTGGTAGGTGAGACACATAGGCAACAGATGGGCGACTTTGTTCCGGGGCGTTTCGCCTACACAGTGGGCTTCCTCAGTACAGAAGGTGGGCAGGAGCAGTTGAGGTGTGGGGACGGTGTGATCGGTCCATCGCCCTTGAAATCGTGAAGTTTGAGGTTGTCAGTCCCTCGGCCTGGAGAAGTTCAGTTCCATACACAGCTTGCTCTCTTCCCGTTTTTTTCTCCAAGTCTGTCCTACGATCGCCTTAGCTGCTGGGTCAAGCCCTGGCTCTATTTCTACGACTAAGAACACTCCTCTCCAGCGCTATTCTTCGTCTGTCCCGTCTTCCCCGCTCATCCCATTGGGATCTTACCTGCACTTGCTTGCTTGCTTGCTTGCCTTTGCTCCAGATTCTCCTCCACCACGATGCTGTGAACACTAACTCCAAGGCTGAGGGGCTGATTGCCTCATCTTTTGTATATAGTTCTACTGTCTTCCTGTTATGTCCTAGAATCTGTATTGATAAAGCCACTGGATGGCGAAACGTCTACTATAAAGATTTCCAGATGATGCACATGTGTCTTAACTTTCATATTGTCGGTATTTTATACCTTTCTTGCACAAAGTGAAGGTTGTGCAGCAGTGTTGGTGGAAGAACATCATCAGGCAGAGATCAAATGAACTGTTTACAGGCAGGTGAAGGTTGTCATGATCTCAACACTTTCCTAGACTGTTGGTAACTTAGCCAGACTTTCACTACATCTGCCCTTTTATTCCTTGTGTAGTGTGGGAGTCATTAACCAGTGTACTTGTGTCTTGTTGTGGGAGTCACTGACCACTGTTCTTGTGGCTTGTTGTGGGAGTCATTGACCACTGTTCTTGTGTCTTGTTGTGGGAGTCACTGACCACTGTTCTTGTGGCTTGTTGTGGGAGTCACTGACCACTGTTCTTGTGGCTTGTTGTGGGAGTCACTGACCACTGTTCTTGTGGCTTGTTGTGGGAGTCACTGACCACTGTTCTTGTGGCTTGTTGTGGGAGTCACTGACCACTGTTCTTGTGGCTTGTTGTGGTAGTCACTGACCACTGTTCATGTATCTTGTTGCGGGAAGCATTAACCAGTGAGCTTTTGTCCTGAGGGAGTAAATAACTACAGAATTTGTCTTGTGGAAGTCATTGACCAATGTGCTTGTATCTTGACGACTGTGCTTGGAGCTTGTGGGAGTCACTGATGACTGTACTCGTGTCATGTTGTGGGAGTCATTGACGACTATACTCGTGTCATGTTGTGGGAGTCATTGACGACTATACTCGTGTCATGTTGTGGGAGTCATTGACGACTATACTCGTGTCATGTTGTGGGAGTCATTGACGACTATACTCGTGTCATGTTGTGGGAGTCATTGACGACTATACTCGTGTCATGTTGTGGGAGTCATTGACGACTATACTTGTGTCATGTTGTGGGAGTCATTGATGATTATACTTGTGTCACGTTGTGGGAGTCATTGATGACTATACTTGTCATGTTGTGGGAGTCATTGATGACTATACCTGTGTCATGTTGTGGGAATCATTGATGATTATACTTGTGTCATGTTGTGGGAGTCATTGATGACTATACTTGTCATGTTGTGGGAGTCATTGATGACTATACTTGTGTCATGTTGTGGGAGTCATTGATGACTATACTCGTCATGTTGTGGGAGTCACTGGTGACTATACTTGTCATGTTGTGGGAGTAATTGATGACTATACTTGTCATGTTGTGGGAGTCATTGATGACTATACTTTTCATGTTGTGGGAGTAATTGATGACTATACTTGTCATGTTGTGGGAGTCATTGATGACTGTACTTGTGTCATGTTGTAGGAGTCATTGATGACTATACTTGTCATGTTGTGGGAGTCAATGATGACTATACTTGTCATGTTGTGGGAGTAATTGATGACTATACTTGTCATGTTGTGGGAGTCAATGATGACTATACTTGTCATGTTGTGGGAGTCATTGATGACTGTACTTGTGTCATGTTGTAGGAGTCATTGATGACTATATTTGTGTCATGTTGTGGGAGTCATTGATGACTATACTTGTCATGTTGTGGGAGTCATTGACCACTGGGTTTATTAATAATATTACTATTATTCTTATTATTATTATTATCTTTATGATTATTGTTGTTAATAATTTTATTTTAATATTGTTGTTAATTTTACTACTACTAATAGTAGTAGTAGTAATAATAATAATAATAATAATAATAATAATAATAATAATAATAATAATAATAATAATAATAATAATAATATTATTATTATTATTATTATTATTATTATTATTATTATTATTATTATTATAGTTATAATTATTATTTTTATTATTATTATCATTATTATTATTATTATTATTATTATTATTATTATTATTATCATCCGCCTACAATTTTCCTTGCAGTTGCTGTAATAGCATCATTGTGCTCCTTGAATGTGAAATCTCCTGACATTATCACTCCCAGGTTTCTCACATTAGACTTATGCTCGATTGTACCCCGATCCTGTTTTTATTTCCCCGGTCTTTCTGTAACGCATTAACCGAAATCTGTCCTCAATGAAGCTCATATTGTCAGTATCTTAGTGGAAGACTTGGCTTATATCAGCGTGAAGGCTCACTGTGTCTTCTATGGATGTCTCTTTCATGGAAATTCTAGAATCGTCTCCAGAAAGATGATACAGTGTTATCATTTATGTCTCATTCTCTGTCGGAAATGAAAATGAGAAAGAGGAGTGGGAGAGTACCGTGCCTTGAGGAACACTGTAGCTTCCCCTGATGTTACTGTTTACTATTTGTGGATGAATGGTTCAGAGAACCGACACGTTGATAAATTAGACACATGTGCAACTCTTGGGTATCTTCATTGACGAAACGTTTCGCCATACAGTGACTTCATCAGTCCATACAAAGGAGAATCTTGAAGAACAGGAGGAGAATGAGGTAATCAGCCCCTCAACCTTGAGTCGATGTGGTCAGTCCATCAATCTTGAATAGAATACAGCATATGTGCGGAGAAGCAGCTTATAAACCGTATGCGGTTTATAAGCTCCGTAGTCAGTTAAACCATACCCCCGGCCGGGATTGAACCCGCGGTCATAGAGTCTCAAAACTCCAGCCCGTCGCGCTAACCACTAGACCAGCTAGCCACAATAAGATTCATCCAACTAGGTATATTTCTACACCATAGGAAGGTTAGCACAGGCACCTCTGTGACCACAAATGCAAGTTTTTACAGACGAATCTCCAGCTAGCGTGGCCGTGACGAACTCTAGCTCAAGTCCCTTCACTGCCGTCAACATGACTTAAGAAATCGTAATGACACGATTGCAAATAAACCATACCCCCGGCCGGGATTGAACCCGCGGTCATAGAGTCTCAAAACTACAGCCCGTCGCGCTAACCACTAGACCAGCTAGCCACAATAAGATTCATCCAACTAGGTATATTTCTACACCATAGGAAGGTTAGCACAGGCACCTCTGTGACCACAAATGCAAGTTTTTACAGACGAATCTCCAGCTAGCGTGGCCGTGACGAACTCTAGCTCAAGTCCCTTCACTGCCGTCAACATGACTTAAGAAATCGTAATGACACGATTGCAAATAAACCATACCCCCGGCCGGGATTGAACCCGCGGTCATAGAGTCTCAAAACTCCAGCCCGTCGCGCTAACCACTAGACCAGCTAGCCACAATAAGATTCATCCAACTAGGTATATTTCTACACCATAGGAAGGTTAGCACAGGCACCTCTGTGACCACAAATGCAAGTTTTTACAGACGAATCTCCAGCTAGCGTGGCCGTGACGAACTCTAGCTCAAGTCCCTTCACTGCCGTCAACATGACTTAAGAAATCGTAATGACACGATTGCAAATAAACCATACCCCCGGCCGGGATTGAACCCGCGGTCATAGAGTCTCAAAACTCCAGCCCGTCGCGCTAACCACTAGACCAGCTAGCCACAATAAGATTCACAGAGGTGCCTGTGCTAACCTTCCTATGGTGTAGAAATATACCTAGTTGGATGAATCTTATTGTGGCTAGCTGGTCTAGTGGTTAGCGCGACGGGCTGGAGTTTTGAGACTCTATGACCGCGGGTTCAATCCCGGCCGGGGGTATGGTTTATTTGCAATCGTGTCATTACGATTTCTTAAGTCCGTAGTCAGTTCTCTGAACCATTCATCTACAATCCTGTCAGACACTGCAACTTCTTGGGATCTTAATACTTGGGAATTCTTCGCTTGCCTAACCCTTGGGCACGACCTACTTCCACATTGAACAAATGTGACACCACCTACGACTGCTGCACCTCTCCTGCCTACGGTTTATAAGCTACTTCTCCGCACATATGATGTATTCTATTCAAGATTGATGGACTGACCACGTCGACTCAAGGTTGAGGGACTGATTACCTCATTCTCTCGATGACTCACGAAATCGTAATGACACGATTGCAAACAAACCATACCACGGGCGGGATTGAACCCGCGTTTTCAGACTCTCTGACCGCGGGTTCAATCCCGCCCGTGGTATGGTTTACCTGATTCTCCTCCTGTTCTTCAAGACTCTCCTTTGTATGGACTGATGAAGCCACTGTGTGGTGAAACGTTTCCTCAATAAAGATACCCAAGAGTTGCACATCTGTTTACTATTACTCTTTGGGTTCTTTTAGGTTCTGCCAACCTGAAGGGAAGAGTGAGGTGGAAATATTAAGAAGAGCGAGAGGAGGAGTAGGAAGAGAAAAAGAGTAAAAAAATGAGAGACAAGAAAGGAAGAAGGGAAGCGTAAGATAGGAAGGAAAGAGGTGGATGGAGGTAGGAGAAAGATAAAGTGAGGAAGCAGGAAAGGGAGGAGGGGGTAGCGGGAAGGTCAGCGGAAGATAAATACCAAGAGTTTTTATTGATGTTGGAGAGAACCATGCGTGACGTCATTACATGGGGGAGATCAGGTGACGTCATTGCAATAGGTAGAGCAGATGACGTCATTGCAGGGGACATCACCAGAGGAGGGGCGTCACCTGAGAAGGGGCACGTCACCTGGAGAGGGGCCGTCTCCAGGAGAGGGAGGGAGGTCACCTGGAGAAAGAGGCGTCACCTGGAGAATGGGGTTCTTCCTATTGAGGGAGGGAGTGTTTTCTAGGGAGGGGTGTTACTTGGAGAGGAAGGAGTCACCTGCAAAGGGAGTGGGGTTATCTGGGAGGTTACCTTGGCAAGGTGAGCTACATAGGGAGATTGAGTTACGTGGTAAGCTGTGCGTCACCTGGGGAGAGATGCATCACCTGGGGAGGGGTTCATCACCTGGGGAGGAAGGGTGTCACCTGGGAGGGGAGTGTCACATAAGAAGCCATGAGTCATCTGGAGAGAGGTGTGTCACCTGGGGAAGGGTGTATCACCTAGGAAGGGGTGTATAGGCTTTAGAAGGGTGTGTCATCTGGAGAGGTTCCACAATTCCAAAAAGATTTTTGTGTTGCCTAAATTGTTAATATTGTTTATCTGCTCGGATTTCAAGCCTAAATATGGGTGTGAGTTTGACCTGCCTAATATGGGTGAGCTGGTCTGCTGCAGTATTCATGTTCTTATGTTTTTACTATGTAATTTCCGTACATTTATTTATTTATTTATTTTAATAAGAATCAACAATAAACCAAAAGGAGACATATAATGCCAGACAAATGGTGGAAAATCAGGTTCAAGGAAAGAGAATTTAATTTCTGAAACATTAACTGGTTGTGTAACACAATATTGTTAAACACAATATTGACCCGAGAGAGTTAAGAGTGCTTGAACCATGACCGCCTCACTCTACCTCTTACTGTACTTTGACTAAAATTATTATTATTATTATTAAAGATTAGCCGGTATTCTCCCGGCCCGGGCCTTTTCCAAGTGGTGGCCCGGCTTTGGCTCCCTCTTTAGGGAGTGTCTGAGACCTAAGTCTCCCAAGGGAGGAGGCACAAGTACCTCCTCATCTTTGGGACTAACTGTCCCCAGGCCTAGCCACAAGCTAGGCCTCTCTGGTCTGCCATCCCCGCCCCAAGGGGGCTAATGGGAATGACAGTCTTATGAGCTAAAGGCTCGGGCTCAGGCACCTACCCTACCCTAGAAGGGTTAGGCATGGTGTCGATGTGACTAAAATTATTATTATTATTATTATTATTATTATTATTATTATTATTATTATTATTATTATTATTATTATTATTATTATTATTATTATTATTATTATTATTACTACTACTATTTATTATTATTATTATTATTATTATTATTATTATTATTATTATTATTATTATTATTATTATTATTATTATTATTATTATTATTATTATTATTATTAATTATTATTATTATTTATTATTATTTATTATTATTATTATTATTATTATTATTATTATTATTATTATTACTACTACTTTATTTTTATTATTATTATTATTATTATTACTATTTATTTATTATTATTATTATTATTATTATTATTATTATTATTATTATTATTATTATTATTATTATTATTATTATTATTATTTTTATTATTATTGTTGTTGTTAATGTTATGAGCGATGGTGGAAGCGCTAAACTCGGAGGGGTCATGCAACTTCTGAGATATACCAGGAAATCAGGTTCGACTCAAGAAAGACGATAACACCAATTCCTTGTATCAAGAGCCCTTCACCAGAAGAGGCATATTCTAATTATTTTATGGGAAACAATTTGCTCAATAAACTGGCAATGTGAAATTTACTAAGTTCAAAGTGATTGGCGCGCTGTATTTTATTAAATCAAAATAAAGACAAAAGTTTGAAGCCTATCAGAAAAGGCATTTTCAGGTAATTAAAATGATTTAAAAGATTCTTAGTTATTTTTAACTGTTTCTATAAAATTTCAAATTAACACTTACTCGGACTAAATTAATATTATTAAGTAATATTATTAAGACCATCGGAGGCATTCTTTAGTTACTGAATAAAAAATCAGTATCACTATTTAATAAAACTGGAAAAAATGGGTGAGACATTCTCGAGTTATGAGATAAATAATATCGAAAAATTAAAGAAAAAATTCCCCTCGGGAATTCTTAACTATATTATCAGGAATGGAAACAATAGATATATAACAAATAACAAAAAAGGCACAATACCGTGACTGGAACGATACACAAATAACCCGCACAAATGTGCGGGTTATTTGTGTGAATAGATATATAATTTGTATAAATAAATTACTTTAATTTCAAAACAAAATAAAACAAAATTCACGAGTTCCGTGCCATAACACAAATGTATTTATTATTATAAGTGGTCATGAGAAATAAATGTAATGTACTAAGGAATGTAATCTACTGAGAATAGTGTATATATGGTCCTCAGACAAGAATATATAAAAATAACACTGCTGACTCAAAAAGTTATACAGAATCCCTCACAAAAGTGAAGTATTTAAGCATACACTCGTACATAACCAATACTTGAGCTCTAAAGTTGAGAACAAGACTGCATGAAGTGAATCTTCCTTGTCGCGAACAGCCTTACTCTTGCCCCTGTGTCGAGAAAGATTAATATGGACTGCCACCGTCACAAGCAAAACTCACAGGGACTTCATACGATGAAGATAAATGGGACAAAATACCGACACGATGGAAAAATATACACAAGCACAGTATGACTACGTTTCACCCATACTTTATCAACACACGAACAGATCTGCCTAAGTAGAGAGAACATGAATATATAGTGACGCTAAGGATCAGGTGAGGAATGTTGAGAAGTAGTTGGATTTGAGAAAGGCTTGCCCGGGATGGGGAATAGATACATTATGGAGAAGTTTCCAGGAAAGCAGTTCACCTATGTTGTAAAAGCCATTGTTCTGGTTGAAATTGTTGGATATACAGATGAGTGATGATTCCAAGATCCTGTGACTCTCGCCTTATTTTCTTGAATTGAGTCTTGCGTCAATGTAGCTGATTAAATGATTGTGGAAGTGTCGGTGTAAAACACGAGCATTCCTCAAATCATTCATTCTGATTCGGTACTGGAGTTCTGAAATACATGTTTGGAAGTCTCTGGTTGTGTTGATCACGTATAATTGAGTGAAATCGTTGCAAGGGATTTAGTATACCCCAGCAGAGCATTGAACCTTGTGGTTTTCCTTACTGGTGATGTCTTTGATTGTGGTGGATAAAGAGGTAGCTACTAGGAATGCGGTATTGCAAAGAATGTCCGAGACGTGTATCTCCTATTAGCGGTATCTTGTCTGGGTGAAATGGTGTATGTTTGGTGTCTGATGTCTCTAGTATAGTGATGAGGATAGCTAAGCTTAGAAAATACTTTCTCGATGAAAGCGTATTCTTCCTCAAGGAATTCACTACTACAGATTCGATGGGCATAAATGAAGAAACCTATGATTAAGCCACGATTATTTTTGGTGCCGTGGTGAAAGTAGAAGTGGAGAAGATCATGTTGGTTGGCCGTTCTTAGGTAGACTTTAAAATGAAGTTCGTGGTCAACTTCGCAGAGGAGAATATCAAGGAAAGGAAGAGTGTTATCGACTTCTTGTTCTAGCATAAACTGGAATGAAGGATCCACCTGGTTGAGCTTGTGTTGGAGAGCGGGAAAGTTGAAGCGCCTGGGAGTTAATAATGAAAATGTCATCAACATAACGGAGCCAGGTGACTGAATAGGGAATGATAGAGGAAAATTTCTCGGCTTCTAGACGTTCCATGTATTGGTTTACCAGTACAGCATTAAGTGAGGAACCCATGAGCAGTCCAAATGTCCGTTTAAATATATAATTTGCCTAAAGAGAAACCTGTAAAATCAACACACAGTTCAACAAGGTAGACGAAATCGCTAGCTGGAACAGAAAGGTCGAAGGATTCGTGAATTTTCTGGTGCAGGAGATCAATGGCATGTGTAGTGGGCAACTTGGTAAATAGTGATGTCACATCTAGGCTGGGGAGTTTCTTGTTCTTGATGTTAGTATTGCGGATGCAACTGAGATCACCAGAGTGTTTAAAATATGCTCTCTTGATTGTGCCCAAGAGATTAAAAAGTTGTTTAACAAGAATTGCTGAAAGTTCGGGGGAAGGGGGATGACTACCTATTCCAGAGGAGGTGGGTCTCAATGGAACTCCTGACTTGTGAGTTTTGGGCAGGTCATACAGTCTGGCGGGACTGGGGTTTCTGAGAATGGTGTGTAGAAGTTTTTTTTTCCTTGTTCTGAGTCCCTTAATATGAGGCGAGTCTTGGGAACAAAAGTTTTGGTTAAGTTATCCTCTTGGTTTGTTGTCAAAGGTTTGTAGGTTTCTTGGTCATTTAGTAAACATTTTGTCCCAGTAGTTATTCATGTTCAAGATTACGATACGACTTCCTTTATCAGCAGTATAGTGACTCTGATGTCACTGCTTTCTGCTAAAGTAGTAAGTGCAGTGATGTAACGTCGAGGTAGGACTGGACAGCCGTGTGTTTGAAATGACCGCTGAAATGATGCCTTGAAAATTGGACTCATTGTGTCAGTAGTTTTTAAAGATGAAGTGGAGGTCTTTTTTTCGGTTTCATGACTCTTGTAGCAAATTTGAGGCCAAATCTGAGAGCTTCGGTTTTTGTATTCGACAACAGACAACATAAAATAATTAAATAATTTCCGGTCTTCCCAGATTTTTCCAATGACTGCTCTCGCAGAGAATTTTCAATTCCGTAGTGAACCTGATTTTCTGTTAAACATTACATGTTATGACTCTACTGCGTATAATTTCGGCGGTGCGTCTGTCCTTGTTACTTCTGAGTATCTTGCTAAATTGTGTTTCTCTTTGAAAATTATCTTTTTCAACAGACTTTTGGACTGCTCATGGGTTCTCCAGTTAGTGTTGTATTGGCAAACCAATACATTGAACATCTAGAAGCCGAGCGATAAGAATTGATGCGAAGAAGGGAAAGCAAATTCCAGTTCCTTGAAACAAAAGCATCTTAGAGGCAGCAAGGAACTTTTCTTGAGAGAACAACATTCTGCAGGTGTATATACAGTAGGATACAGTTATTAGTAAACGTGTCCGTAGTGAGACTTTGATCACTTCTAACGTTTTCTAACCAATTTATCCTAGTGTTTCCTCACAACTTCTTAAACACTTGCAAAATTAATTACCAAATCATGTATTATACCACCTCTTGTAAGGGCTGTTAGAAAGAATACTTCAGTAGCCTAAAGTCTGTGTTAATGACCACTTTATAACATCTTATGGACTGCCAAATGTATAGTTGAAGAGAACAACACGGAAGAGAGCAACCGCATTAATTATGACTTCGAACACTGTTCCTCAGATAAGAGGGGTTTCATTTTAGGCTTACACCTCGCAAGTATTAATCTACAAAACAGGAACCAATTAATTATTCCATGGCTAGGTTGGTAGCGCACTCACTTCATATACTGATTGTCCATGGTGGAAACTGTGTAGGTTTCCTTACTCCTGACGCCCTTGCACACCTACCACTATTCACTTAACAGTAAGTAGGTACCTGTGTGTTAGTTCACCATTATGTGTGACATCCCAGGGGATGTTAGTTTACCATAGATAGAGCTGGGCTTTGAAACGAGCTGAGGTAGGATAACAGCTTTTAAGCCTGTAAAATTGATTTAAAAAATATATCAGAGTAATAGTAATACACTTGCGCAACTCGGTCTTCTTACTAACATTGACCCACACAGAAGGAATTCACATGAAAATTCCTGGGTAGGTGAGCACTGCAGTGTCGTAAAACCAAGATGACGGTACTGTAAGACGTATATGTACAGAATTAAAAATTGGGCTCTTACCTAACAAAGTGAAACATTGTCAGGAAAGTGGTTGTGAGGTCCAAGCACTGTTGAAATTAAAGCAGCACAACTTTGTCCAGTTTATTAAAAACTTAAAAAATAACTGATAACATGGTACTTTTGTGACTAGGAACTCTGAGTCCAGAGCACACACACACACACACACACACACACACACACACACACACACACACAACACACACACACACACACACACACACACACACACACACACACACACACACACACACACACACACACACACACACACACACACACACACACACACACACACACACACACACAACACACAAACACACACACACACAACACACACACACACACACACACACAAACACACACACACACACACACACACACACACACACACACACACACACACACACACACACACACACACACACACACACACACACACACACACACACACACACACACACACACACACACACACACACACACACACACACACACACACACAACACACACACACAAACACACACAAACACACACACACACACACACACACACACACACACACACACACACACACACACACACACACACACACACACACACACACACACACACACACACACACACACACACACACACACACACACACACACACACACACACACACAACACAAACACAAACACACACAAACACACACACACACACACACACACACACACACACACACACACACACACACACACACACACACACACACACACACACACACACACACACACACACACAAAACCACATACACACACACACACACACACATACACACAGAAGTAAGACACGAGAGAGAGGGGAGGGTTGATTGCATTTTCCTGGAGTGCAGGAAGTCCTTCGACACAGTTCCTCACAAGAGATTAGTGCAGAAGCTGGAGGATCAGGCACGTATAACACGAAGGGCACTGCAATGGATCAGTGAATACCTAACAGGGAGGCAACAGCGAGTCATGGTACGTGATGAGGTATCACAGTGGGTGCCTGTGACGAGCGGGGTCCCACAGGGGTCAGTCCTAGGACCAGTGCTATTTTTGATATATGTGAGTGACATGATGAAAGGGATAGACTCTGAAGTGTCCCTGTTCGCAGATGATATGAAGTTAATGAGAAGGATTAAATCGGATGAGGATCAGGCATGACTACAAAGAGACCTGGACAGGCTGGACACGTGGTCCAGTAACTGGCTTCTCGAATTCAACCCTGCCAAATGCAGTCATGAAGATTGGGGAAGGTCAAAGAAGACCGCAGACAGAGTATAGGCTAGGTGGACAAAGGCTGCAAACCTCACTCAAAGAGAAAGATCTTGGGGTGACCATAACACCGAGCACGCTTCCGGAGGCACACATCAACGAGATAACTGCTGCAGCATATGGGCGCCTGGCAAACCTGAGAATAGCGTTCCGATACCTTAGTAAGGAATCGTTCAAGACACTGTACACTGTGTACGTCAGGCCCATACTGGAGTATGCAGCACCAGTTCGGAACCCACACTTGGTCAAGCACGTCAAGAAATTAGAGAAAGTAAAAAGGTTTGCAACAAGGCTAGTTCCAGAGCTAAGGGGATTGTCCTACGAGGAAAGGTTGATGGAAATCGGACTGACGATACTGGAGGACAGGAGGGTCAGGGAAGACATAATAACAACATACAAAATACTTCGTGGAATAGACAAGGTGGACAGATACAGGATGTTCCAGAGACGGGACACAGAAACAAGGTGTCACAATTGGAAGCTGAAGACTCAGACGAGTCACAGGGATGTTAGGAAGTACTTCTTCAGTCACAGAGTCGTCAGTAAGGGAAATAACCTAGCAAGCGATGTAGTGGATGCAGGAGCCATACATAGCTTCACGACGAGGTATGACAAGGCTCAGGAAGCAGAGAGAAAGAGGACCTAGTAGCGATCAATGAAGAGGCAGGGCCAGGAGCTGAGTTTCGACCCCTGCAACCACAATTAGGTGAGTACACAAACACATACACACACAAACACATATATAAGACCAACATGACTCACGAAATCGTAATGACACGATTGCAAACAAACCATACCCCTGCCGGGATTGAACCCGCGGTCAGAGAGTCTCAAAACTCCAGACCGTCGCGTTAGCCACTGGACCAGCTAGCCACAATAAGATTCGTCCAATTAGGTATATTTCTACACCATAGGAAGGTTAGCATAGGCACCACTGTGATCACAAATGCAAGTTTCTACAGACGAATCTCCAGCTAGCGTGACCGTGACGAACTCTAGCTCAAGTCCCCTCACTGCCGTCAACATGACTCACGAAATCGTAATGACACGAAATCGTAATGGCTAACGCGACGGTCTGGAGTTTTGAGACTCTCTGACCGCGGGTTCAATCCCGGCCGGGGTATGGTTTGTTTACAATCGTGTCATTACGATTTCGTGAGTCATGTTGACGGCAGTGAGGGGACTTGAGCTAGAGTTCGTCACGGCCACGCTAGCTGGAGATTCGTCTGTAAAAACTTGCATTTGTAGTCACAGTGGTGCCTATGCTAACCTTCCTATGGTGTAGAAATATACCTAGTTGGACGAATCATATTGTGGCTAGCTGGTCTAGTGGCTAACGCGACGGTCTGGAGTTTTGAGACTCTCTGACCGCGGGTTCAATCCCGGCCGGGGTATGGTTTATAAGACCAACACCCACAACACATATTCCACAGTAAAGTTTTCATAATCAATGCTGTCATGATAACCATGTAAAGTAGAGATGTATAAATGCAACAGATGAAGGGCTAAGTTTCCGTTGGTCTGTCACCTTCCTCACATGTATCACCTTCTTCACGTGTGCCACCTTCCTCACATGTATCACCTTCTTCACGTGTGCCACCTTCCTCACATGTGTCACCTTCTTCACGTGTGCCACCTTCCTCACATCTGTCACTTTCTTCTTATGTTGTCATGTACTTTTTCAAACCATTAAGTGTGTTTAGCTTAATGGATGTCTTCCTCTGATATGTTCAAATACGAACTTTGATCAAATCTGTGCCATGACAACCAATGTCGAATCCTCGGCACAGCGCTGGCACGTCCTGGTGAGGACACCTGTGGGAAATAATGGGTAATGGAGGTTAATAGTAGGTAATAGGTGACTGAGGAGGTAAAAAGTTTAAGAATAAAGAACGAATGAATGAGTGAACTTAAGCCAACTTGGAACCTAGGCATTAGTTAAGAGTGTTTGGATTCAGTGGGTGATGAATTAATGAGTAAAGAATAGAAATACTGAGAATTGTTTAGTGTGAATGATCGACACAATGATAAAATGAACACATGAGCTAATGGGTTGTGGCTAAAGATACAGGTAATAATAATAATAATAATAATAATAATAATAATAATAATAATAATAATAATAATAATAATAATAATAATAATAATAAGAAGAAGAAGAAGAAGAAGAAGAAGAAGAAGAACGAAGGAATATAATAATAATATAAATATTAATGCTAATAATAAATATAAGTAATAATAATAGTAATAATATTTGGGTAATAGATTAAAAACAGTTCAAAGAGTATTGTTTACACGAACTTTACAAATGAATTACTGTCTAGTTTTTTATTTATTTTCATGAACTGGTTTTAATAAAGCAAAAAAAAAAACTTGTTATATTAGGTTTTAAGTCCATCTGTTGCACGTGGATCTTTAATGCACTACACTGCACCTAAGAGAATCTGCATGAGACTGTCATCCACTGAGGACGCGGTTAACATCCAAGAAGATATAAACCAAGTTTTCCAATAGACAACTGAAAACAATATGATGTTCATGAAGACGAATTCCAACTACTCCGTTATTGAAAACTGGAGGAGATAATAATTAGAACTGAGTATACTATAAACTCTAATCATTCAATAGAGCAAAAATGTAATGTGAAAGACATGGCAGTGGTAATGTCCGAGGATCTCATTCTCAAAGATCACAAGAGTGCTAATATCACACCTGCGAAGAAAATGATAGGATGGATAATGAGAACGTTCAAAACAAGAGATGCCAAGCCACTGATGATTCTTTTTCAATCACTTGTTCTCTGTTGGCTGAAATACTGTTGTACATTAACATCTCCATTCAAAGCAGGTGAAATTGCAGATCTAGAGAATGTACAGAGAACCTTTACTGCACATAAGAATTCCGTCAGACACCTTAACTACTGGGAACGCCTGGAAGCGCTTGACTTGTACTCGCTGGACAGCAGACGAGAGAGATATATCATAATCAACACTTGGAAAATCCTAGAAGAAATGGTCCTTAATCTGCACATGGTGTATATACAGTAGATGTGTGGACAGATTGATGAATGTTACTAAAATACTTAAAATGAGTGAATGGTAACAAGTGACAATGAATGTTTGGTGCTATGGGGGCAAACAACAAATGAATGGTGCTAGGAAAGAAACAGTTGATGAATGGCGCTAAGGGACTAACACTTGATGAATGGTGCTAGGGAACAAACAGTAGATGAATGGTGCTAGGAAAGAAACAGTAGATGAATGGTGCTAAGGGACTAACACTTGATGAATGGTGCTAGATGAATGGTGCTAGGGGCCAAACAGTAGATGAATGGTGCTAGGAAAGAAACAGTTGATGAATGGTAAGCTAACACTTGATGAATGGTGCTAGGGGACAAACAGTAGATGAATAGATGAATGGTGCTAGGGGAAAAACAGTAGATGAATGGGGTTAAAGGACCAGCAGTACATAACCACACAGAAAACAAAAAAAAGTGTGCTGTTAACAATGTGGAAAACTTTACTGTTGACATTTTGAATGTTTGTATGAAGAGTAAGAAGGTTCAGCAGTAAGAAGGTTCAGCAGTAAGAAGGTTCAGCAGTAAGAAGGTTCAGTAGTAAGAAGGTTCAGTAGTAAGAAGGTTCAGCAGTAAAAAGGTTCAGCAGTAAGAAGGTTCAGCAGTAAGAAGGTTCAGCAGTAAGAAGGTTCAGCAGTAAGAAGGTTCAGCAGTAAGAAGGTTCAGGTTCAGCAGTAAGAAGGTTCAGCAGTAAGAAGGTTCAGCAGTAAGAAGGTTCAGCAGTAAGAAGGTTCAGCAGTAAGAAGGTTCAGCAGTAAGAAGGTTCAGCAGTAAGAAGGTTCAGCAGTAAGAAGGTTCAGCAGTAAGAAGGTTCAGCAGTAAGAAGGTTCAGCAGTAAGAAGGTTCAGCAGTAAGAAGGTTCAGTAGTAAGAAGGTTCAGCAGTAAGAAGGTTCAGCAGTAAGAAGGTTCAGCAGTAAGAAGGTTCAGCAGTAAGAAGGTTCAGCAGTAAGAAGGTTCAGCAGTAAGAAGGTTCAGCA
This sequence comes from Cherax quadricarinatus, assembly GCF_038502225.1. Lineage (NCBI taxonomy): Eukaryota > Metazoa > Arthropoda > Malacostraca > Decapoda > Parastacidae > Cherax > Cherax quadricarinatus. The sequence continues at coordinate 920 of NW_027195421.1, read as the reverse complement.
GTAAGAAGGTTCAGCAGTAAGAAGGTTCAGTAGTAAGAAGGTTCAGCAGTAAGAAGGTTCAGCAGTAAGAAGGTTCAGCAGTAAGAAGGTTCAGCAGTAAGAAGGTTCAGCAGTAAGAAGGTTGAGTAGTAAGAAGGTTCAGCAGTAAGAAGGTTCAGCAGTAAGAAGGTTGAGTAGTAAGAAGGTTCAGCAGTAAGAAGGTTGAGTAGTAAGAAGGTTCAGCAGTAAGAAGGTTGAGTAGTAAGAAGGTTCAGCAGTAAGAAGGTTGAGTAGTAAGAAGGTTCAGCAGTAAGAAGGTTCAGCAGTAAGAAGGTTGAGTAGTAAGAAGGTTCAGCAGTAAGAAGGTTCAGTAGTAAAAAGGTTCAGTAGTAAGAAGGTTCAGCAGTAAGAAGGTTGAGTAGTAAGAAGGTTCAGAAGTAAGAAGGTTGAGTAGTAAGAAGGTTCAGCAGTAAGAAGGTTCAGTATAGTAAGAAGGTTCAGCAGTAAGAAGGTTCAGTAGTAAGAAGGTTCAGCAGTAAGAAGGTTCAGTAGTAAGAAGGTTCAGCAGTAAGAAGGTTGAGTAGTAAGAAGGTTCAGCAGTAAGAAGGTTGAGTAGTAAGAAGGTTCAGCAGTAAGAAGGTTCAGCAGTAAGAAGGTTCAGCAGTAAGAAGGTTGAGTAGTAAGAAGGTTCAGCAGTAAGAAGGTTGAGTAGTAAGAAGGTTCAGCAGTAAGAAGGTTGAGTAGTAAGAAGGGTCAGCAGTAAGATGGTTCAGTAGTAAGAAGGTTCAGCAGTAAGAAGGTTCAGCAGTAAGAAGGTTCAGTAGTAAGAAGGTTCAGCAGTAAGAAGGTTCAGTAGTAAGAAGGTTCAGCAGTAAGAAGGTTCAGTAGTAAGAAGGTTCAGCAGTAAGAAGGTTCAGTAGTAAGAAGGTTCAGCAGTAAGA
>NW_027195420.1:110000-193727 GCF_038502225.1 Cherax quadricarinatus | reverse complement strand
GAAAAAGGGGGGTCTGTAAGACGAGGTTCTTTTAAGACGCAGTGTCTATGTGTCTTGTAAGACTGTAGTGTGTCTTGTAAGACTGTAGTGTGTCTTGTAAGACTGTAGTGTGTCTTGTAAGACTGTAGTGTGTCTTGTAAGACTGTAGTGTGTCTTGTAAGACTGTAGTGTGTCTTGTAAGACTGTAGTATGTCTTGTAAGACTGTAGTGTGTCTTGTAAGACTGTAGTGTGTCTTGTAAGACTGTAGTGTGTCTTGTAAGACTGTAGTGTGTCTTGTAAGACTGTAGTGTGTCTTGTAAGACTGTAGTGTGTCTTGTAAGACTGTAGTGTGTCTTGTAAGACTGTAGTGTGTCTTGTAAGACTGTAGTGTGTCTTGTAAGACTGTAGTGTGTCTTGTAAGACTGTAGTGTGTCTTGTAAGACTGTAGTGTGTCTTGTAAGACTGTAGTGTGTCTTGTAAGACTGTAGTGTGTCTTGTAAGACTGTAGTGTGTCTTGTAAGACTGTAGTGTGTCTTGTAAGACTGTAGTGTGTCTTGTAAGACTGTAGTGTGTCTTGCAAGACTGTAGTGTGTCTTGTAAGACTGTAGTGTGTCTTGTAAGACTGTAGTGTGTCTTGTAAGACTGTAGTGTGTCTTGTAAGACTGTAGTGTGTCTTGTAAGACTGTAGTGTGTCTTGTAAGACTGTAGTGTGTCTTGTAAGACTGTAGTGTGTCTTGTAAGACTGTAGTGTGTCTTGTAAGACTGTAGTGTGTCTTGTAAGACTGTAGTGTGTCTTGTAAGACTGTAGTGTGTCTTGTAAGACTGTAGTGTGTCTTGTAAGACTGTAGTGTGTCTTGTAAGACTGTAGTGTGTCTTGTAAGACTGTAGTGTGTCTTGTAAGACTGTAGTGTGTCTTGTAAGACTGTAGTGTGTCTTGTAAGACTGTAGTGTGTCTTGTAAGACTGTAGTGTGTCTTGTAAGACTGTAGTGTGTCTTGTAAGACTGTAGTGTGTCTTGTAAGACTGTAGTGTGTCTTGTAAGACTGTAGTGTGTCTTGTAAGACTGTAGTGTGTCTTGTAAGACTGTAGTGTGTCTTGTAAGACTGTAGTGTGTCTTGTAAGACTGTAGTGTGTCTTGTAAGACTGTAGTGTGTCTTGTAAGACTGTAGTGTGTCTTGTAAGACTGTAGTGTGTCTTGTAAGACTGTAGTGTGTCTTGTAAGACTGTAGTGTGTCTTGTAAGACTGTAGTGTGTCTTGTAAGACTGTAGTGTGTCTTGTAAGACTGTAGTGTGTCTTGTAAGACTGTAGTGTGTCTTGTAAGACTGTAGTGTGTCTTGTAAGACTGTAGTGTGTCTTGTAAGACTGTAGTGTGTCTTGTAAGACTGTAGTGTGTCTTGTAAGACTGTAGTGTGTCTTGTAAGACTGTAGTGTGTCTTGTAAGACTGTAGTGTGTCTTGTAAGACTGTAGTGTGTCTTGTAAGACTGTAGTGTGTCTTGTAAGACTGTAGTGTGTCTTGTAAGACTGTAGTGTGTCTTGTAAGACTGTAGTGTGTCTTGTAAGACTGTAGTGTGTCTTGTAAGACTGTAGTGTGTCTTGTAAGACTGTAGTGTGTCTTGTAAGACTGTAGTGTGTCTTGTAAGACTGTAGTGTGTCTTGTAAGACTGTAGTGTGTCTTGTAAGACTGTAGTGTGTCTTGTAAGACTGTAGTGTGTCTTGTAAGACTGTAGTGTGTCTTGTAAGACTGTAGTGTGTCTTGTAAGACTGTAGTGTGTCTTGTAAGACTGTAGTGTGTCTTGTAAGACTGTAGTGTGTCTTGTAAGACTGTAGTGTGTCTTGTAAGACTGTAGTGTGTCTTGTAAGACTGTAGTGTGTCTTGTAAGACTGTAGTGTGTCTTGTAAGACTGTAGTGTGTCTTGTAAGACTGTAGTGTGTCTTGTAAGACTGTAGTGTGTCTTGTAAGACTGTAGTGTGTCTTGTAAGACTGTAGTGTGTCTTGTAAGACTGTAGTGTGTCTTGTAAGACTGTAGTGTGTCTTGTAAGACTGTAGTGTGTCTTGTAAGACTGTAGTGTGTCTTGTAAGACTGTAGTGTGTCTTGTAAGACTGTAGTGTGTCTTGTAAGACTGTAGTGTGTCTTGTAAGACTGTAGTGTGTCTTGTAAGACTGTAGTGTGTCTTGTAAGACTGTAGTGTGTCTTGTAAGACTGTAGTGTGTCTTGTAAGACTGTAGTGTGTCTTGTAAGACTGTAGTGTGTCTTGTAAGACTGTAGTGTGTCTTGTAAGACTGTAGTGTGTCTTGTAAGACTGTAGTGTGTCTTGTAAGACTGTAGTGTGTCTTGTAAGACTGTAGTGTGTCTTGTAAGACTGTAGTGTGTCTTGTAAGACTGTAGTGTGTCTTGTAAGACTGTAGTGTGTCTTGTAAGACTGTAGTGTGTCTTGTAAGACTGTAGTGTGTCTTGTAAGACTGTAGTGTGTCTTGTAAGACTGTAGTGTGTCTTGTAAGACTGTAGTGTGTCTTGTAAGACTGTAGTGTGTCTTGTAAGACTGTAGTGTGTCTTGTAAGACTGTAGTGTGTCTTGTAAGACTGTAGTGTGTCTTGTAAGACTGTAGTGTGTCTTGTAAGACTGTAGTGTGTCTTGTAAGACTGTAGTGTGTCTTGTAAGACTGTAGTGTGTCTTGTAAGACTGTAGTGTGTCTTGTAAGACTGTAGTGTACTGTAGTGTGTCTTGTAAGACGGTAGTCTGCCTTGTAAGACTGTAGTGTGTCTTGTAAGACTGTAGTGTGTCTTGTAAGACTGTAGTGTGTCTTGTAAGACTGTAGTGTGTCTTGTAAGACGGTAGTCTGCCTTGTAAGACTGTAGTGTGTCTTGTAAGACTGTAGTGTGTCTTGTAAGACTGTAGTGTGTCTTGAATGACTGTAGTGTGTCTTGTAAGGCTGTAGTGAGTCTTGTAAGACTGTAGTGTGTCTTGTAAGACTACAGTGTGTCTTGTAACTACAGTGTGTCTTGTAAGACTGTAGTGTGTCTTGTAAGACTGTAGTGTGTCTTGTAAGACTGTAGTGTGTCTTGTAAGACTGTAGTGTGTCTTGAAAGACTGTAGTGTGTCTTGTAAGACTGTAGTGTGTCTTGTAAGACTGTAGTGTGTCTTGTAAGACTGTAGTGTGTCTTGTAAGACTGTAGTGTGTCTTGTAAGACTGTAGTGTGTCTTGTAAGACTGTAGTGTGTCTTGTAAGACTGTAGTGTGTCTTGTAAGACTGTAGTGTGTCTTGTAAGACTGTAGTGTGTCTTGTAAGACTGTAGTGTGTCTTGTAAGACTGTAGTGTGTCTTGTAAGACTGTAGTGTGTCTTGTAAGACTGTAGTGTGTCTTGTAAGACTGTAGTGTGTCTTGTAAGACTGTAGTGTGTCTTGTAAGACTGTAGTGTGTCTTGTAAGACTGTAGTGTGTCTTGTAAGACTGTAGTGTGTCTTGTAAGACTGTAGTGTGTCTTGTAAGACTGTAGTGTGTCTTGTAAGACTGTAGTGTGTCTTGTAAGACTGTAGTGTGTCTTGTAAGACTGTAGTGTGTCTTGTAAGACTGTAGTGTGTCTTGTAAGACTGTAGTGTGTCTTGTAAGACTGTAGTGTGTCTTGTAAGACTGTAGTGTGTCTTGTAAGACTATAGTGTGTCTTGTAAGACTGTAGTGTGTCTTGTAAGACTGTAGTGTGTCTTGTAAGACTGTAGTGTGTCTTGTAAGACTGTAGTGTGTCTTGTAAGACTGTAGTGTGTCTTGTAAGACTGTAGTGTGTCTTGTAAGACTGTAGTGTGTCTTGTAATACTGTAGTGTGTCTTGTAAGACTGTAGTGTGTCTTGTAAGACTGTAGTGTGTCTTGTAAGACTGTAGTGTGTCTTGCAAGACTGTAGTGTGTCTTGAACTACAGTGTGTCTTGAAAGGCTGTAGTGTGTCTTGTAAGACTGTAGTGTGTCTTGTAAGACTGTAGTGTGTCTTGTAAGACTGTAGTGTGTCTTGTAAGACTGTAGTGTGTCTTGTAAGACTGTAGTGTGTCTTGTAAGACTGTAGTGTGTCTTGTAAGACTGTAGTGTGTCTTGTAAGACTGTAGTGTGTCTTGTAAGACTGTAGTGTGTCTTGTAAGACTGTAGTGTGTCTTGTAAGACTGTAGTGTGTCTTGTAAGACTGTAGTGTGTCTTGTAAGACTGTAGTGTGTCTTGTAAGACTGTAGTGTGTCTTGTAAGACTGTAGTGTGTCTTGTAAGACTGTAGTGTGTCTTGTAAGACTGTAGTGTGTCTTGTAAGACTGTAGTGTGTCTTGTAAGACTGTAGTGTGTCTTGTAAGACTGTAGTGTGTCTTGTAAGACTGTAGTGTGTCTTGTAAGACTGTAGTGTGTCTTGTAAGACTGTAGTATGTCTTGTAAGACTGTAGTGTGTCTTGTAAGACTGTAGTGTGTCTTGTAAGACTGTAGTGTGTCTTGTAAGACTGTAGTCTTGTCTTGTAAGACTGTAGTGTGTCTTGTAAGACTGTAGTGTGTCTTGTAAGACTGTAGTGTGTCTTGTAAGACTGTAGTGTGTCTTGTAAGACTGTAGTGAGTCTTGTAAGTGTAGTGTGTCTTGTAAGACTGTAGTGTGTCTTGTAAGACTGTAGTGTGTCTTGTAAGACTGTAGTGTGTCTTGTAAGACTGTAGTGTGTCTTGTAAGACTGTAGTGTGTCTTGTTAGACTGTAGTGTGTCTTGTAAGACTGTAGTGTGTCTTGTAAGACTGTAGTCTTGTAAGACTGTAGCGTGTCTTGTAAGACTGCAGTGTGTCTTGTAAAACTGTAGTGTGTCTTGTAAGACTGTAGTGTGTCTTGTAAGACTGTAGTGTGTCTTGTAAGACTGTAGTGTGTCTTGTAAGACTGTAGTGTGTCTTGTAAGACTGTAGTGTGTCTTGTAAGACTGTAGTGTGTCTTGTAAGACTGTAGTGTGTCTTGTAAGACTGTAGTGTGTCTTGTAGGACTGTAGTGTGTCTTGTAAGACTGTAGAGAGTCTTGTAAGACTGTAGTGTGTCTTGTAAGACTGTAGTGTGTCTTGTAAGACTGTAGTGTGTCTTGTAAGACTGTAGTGTGTCTTGTAAGACTGTAGTGTGTCTTGTAAGACTGTAGTGTGTCTTGTAAGACTGTAGTGTGTCTTGTAAGACTGTAGTGTGTCTTGTAAGACTGTAGTGTGTCTTGTAAGACTGTAGTGTGTCTTGTAAGACTGTAGTGTGTCTTGTAAGACTGTAGTGTGTCTTGTAAGACTGTAGTGTGTCTTGTAAGACTGTAGTGTGTCTTGTAAGACTGTAGTGTGTCTTGTAAGACTGTAGTGTGTCTTGTAAGACTGTAGTGTGTCTTGTAAGACTGTAGTGTGTCTTGTAAGACTGTAGTGTGTCTTGTAAGACTGTAGTGTGTCTTGTAAGACTGTAGTGTGTCTTGTAAGACTGTAGTGTGTCTTGTAAGACTGTAGTGTGTCTTGTAAGACTGTAGTGTGTCTTGTAAGACTGTAGTATGTCTTGTAAGACTGTAGTGTGTCTTGTAAGACTGTAGTGTGTCTTGTAAGACTGTAGTGTGTCTTGTAAGACTGTAGTGTGTCTTGTAAGACTGTAGTGTGTCTTGTAAGACTGTAGTGTGTCTTGTAAGACTGTAGTGTGTCTTGTAAGACTGTAGTGTGTCTTGTAAGACGGTAGTGTGTCTTGTAAGACTGTAGTGTGTCTTGTAAGACTGTAGTGTGTCTTGTAAGACTGTAGTATGTCTTGTAAGACTGTAGTGTGTCTTGTAAGACTGTAGTGTGTCTTGTAAGACTGTAGTGTGTCTTGTAAGACTGTAGTGTGTCTTGTAAGACTGTGTGTCTTGTAAGACTGTAGTGTGTCTTGTAAGACTGTAGTGTGTCTTGTTAGACTGTAGTGTGTCTTGTAAGACTGTAGTGTGTCTTGTAAGACTGTAGTGTGTCTTGTAAGACTGTAGTGTGTCTTGTAAGACTGTAGTGTGTCTTGTAAGACTGTAGTGTGTCTTGTAAGACTGTAGTGTGTCTTGTAAGACTGTAGTGTGTCTTGTAAGACTGTAGTGTGTCTTGTAAGACTGTAGTGTGTCTTGTAAGACTGTAGTGTGTCTTGTAAGACTGTAGTGTGTCTTGTAAGACTGTAGTGTGTCTTGTAAGACTGTAGTGTGTCTTGTAAGACTGTAGTGTGTCTTGTAAGACTGTAGTGTGTCTTGTAAGACTGTAGTGTGTCTTGTAAGACTGTAGTGTGTCTTGTAAGACTGTAGTGTGTCTTGTAAGACTGTAGTGTGTCTTGTAAGACTGTAGTGTGTCTTGTAAGACTGTAGTGTGTCTTGTAAGACTGTAGTGTGTCTTGTAAGACTGTAGTGTGTCTTGTAAGACTGTAGTGTGTCTTGTAAGACTGTAGTGTGTCTTGTAAGACTGTAGTGTGTCTTGTAAGACTGTAGTGTGTCTTGTAAGACTGTAGTGTGTCTTGTAAGACTGTAGTGTGTCTTGTAAGACTGTAGTGTGTCTTGTAAGACTGTAGTGTGTCTTGTAAGACTGTAGTGTGTCTTGTAAGACTGTAGTGTGTCTTAAGACTATAGTGTGTCAAGACTGTAGTGTGTCTTGTAAGACTGTAGTGTGTCTTGTAAGACTGTAGTGTGTCTTGTAAGACTGTAGTGTGTCTTGTAAGACTGTAGTGTGTCTTGTAAGACTGTAGTGTGTCTTGTAAGACTGTAGTGTGTCTTGTAAGACTGTAGTGTGTCTTGTAAGACTGTAGTGTGTCTTGTAAGACTGTAGTGTGTCTTGTAAGACTGTAGTGTGTCTTGTAAGACTGTAGTGTGTCTTGTAAGACTGTAGTGTGTCTTGTAAGACTGTAGTGTGTCTTGTAAGACTGTAGTGTGTCTTGTAAGACTGTAGTGTGTCTTGTAAGACTGTAGTGTGTCTTGTAAGACTGTAGTGTGTCTTGTAAGACTGTAGTGTGTCTTGTAAGACTGTAGTGTGTCTTGTAAGACTGTAGTGTGTCTTGTAAGACTGTAGTGTGTCTTGTAAGACTGTAGTGTGTCTTGTAAGACTGTAGTGTGTCTTGTAAGACTGTAGTGTGTCTTGTAAGACTGTAGTGTGTCTTGTAAGACTGTAGTGTGTCTTGTAAGACTGTAGTGTGTCTTGTAAGACTGTAGTGTGTCTTGTAAGACTGTAGTGTGTCTTGTAAGACTGTAGTGTGTCTTGTAAGACTGTAGTGTGTCTTGTAAGACTGTAGTGTGTCTTGTAAGACTGTAGTGTGTCTTGTAAGACTGTAGTGTGTCTTGTAAGACTGTAGTGTGTCTTGTAAGACTGTAGTGTGTCTTGTAAGACTGTAGTGTGTCTTGTAAGACTGTAGTGTGTCTTGTAAGACTGTAGTGTGTCTTGTAAGACTGTAGTGTGTCTTGTAAGACTGTAGTGTGTCTTGACTGTAGTGTGTCTAAGACTGTAGTGTGTCTTGTAACTGTAGTGTGTCTTGTAAGACTGTAGTGTGTCTTGTAAGACTGTAGTGTGTCTTGTAAGACTGTAGTGTGTCTTGTAAGACTGTAGTGTGTCTTGTAAGACTGTAGTGTGTCTTGTAAGACTGTAGTGTGTCTTGTAAGACTGTAGTGTGTCTTGTAAGACTGTAGTGTGTCTTGTAAGACTGTAGTGTGTCTTGTAAGACTGTAGTGTGTCTTGTAAGACTGTAGTGTGTCTTGTAAGACTGTAGTGTGTCTTGTAAGACTGTAGTGTGTCTTGTAAGACTGTAGTGTGTCTTGTAAGACTGTAGTGTGTCTTGTAAGACTGTAGTGTGTCTTGTAAGACTGTAGTGTGTCTTGTAAGACTGTAGTGTGTCTTGTAAGACTGTAGTGTGTCTTGTAAGACTGTAGTGTGTCTTGTAAGACTGTAGTGTGTCTTGTAAGACTGTAGTGTGTCTTGTAAGACTGTAGTGTGTCTTGTAAGACTGTAGTGTGTCTTGTAAGACTGTAGTGTGTCTTGTAAGACTGTAGTGTGTCTTGTAAGACTGTAGTGTGTCTTGTAAGACTGTAGTGTGTCTTGTAAGACTGTAGTGTGTCTTGTAAGACTGTAGTGTGTCTTGTAAGACTGTAGTGTGTCTTGTAAGACTGAAGACTGTAGTGTGTCTTGTAAGACTGTAGTGTCTTGTAAGACTGTAGTGTGTCTTGTAAGACTGTAGTGTGTCTTGTAAGACTGTAGTGTGTCTTGTAAGACTGTAGTGTGTCTTGTAAGACTGTAGTGTGTCTTGTAAGACTGTAGTGTGTCTTGTAAGACTGTAGTGTGTCTTGTAAGACTGTAGTGTGTCTTGTAAGACTGTAGTGTGTCTTGTAAGACTGTAGTGTGTCTTGTAAGACTGTAGTGTGTCTTGTAAGACTGTAGTGTGTCTTGTAAGACTGTAGTGTGTCTTGTAAGACTGTAGTGTGTCTTGTAAGACTGTAGTGTGTCTTGTAAGACTGTAGTGTGTCTTGTAAGACTGTAGTGTGTCTTGTAAGACTGTAGTGTGTCTTGTAAGACTGTAGTGTGTCTTGTAAGACTGTAGTGTGTCTTGTAAGACTGTAGTGTGTCTTGTAAGACTGTAGTGTGTCTTGTAAGACTGTAGTGTGTCTTGTAAGACTGTAGTGTGTCTTGTAAGACTGTAGTGTGTCTTGTAAGACTGTAGTGTGTCTTGTAAGACTGTAGTGTGTCTTGTAAGACTGTAGTGTGTCTTGTAAGACTGTAGTGTGTCTTGTAAGACTGTAGTGTGTCTTGTAAGACTGTAGTGTGTCTTGTAAGACTGTAGTGTGTCTTGTAAGACTGTAGTGTGTCTTGTAAGACTGTAGTGTGTCTTGTAAGACTGTAGTGTGTCTTGTAAGACTGTAGTGTGTCTTGTAAGACTGTAGTGTGTCTTGTAAGACTGTAGTGTGTCTTGTAAGACTGTAGTGTGTCTTGTAAGACTGTAGTGTGTCTTGTAAGACTGTAGTGTGTCTTGTAAGACTGTAGTGTGTCTTGTAAGACTGTAGTGTGTCTTGTAAGACTGTAGTGTGTCTTGTAAGACTGTAGTGTGTCTTGTAAGACTGTAGTGTGTCTTGTAAGACTGTAGTGTGTCTTGTAAGACTGTAGTGTGTCTTGTAAGACTGTAGTGTGTCTTGTAACTACTGTAGTGTGTCTTGTAAGACTGTAGTGTGTCTTGTAAGACTGTAGTGTGTCTTGTAAGACTGTAGTGTGTAAGACCGTAGTGTGTGTTGTAAGACTGTAGTGTGTCTTGTAAGACTGTAGTGTGTCTTGTAAGACAGTAGTGTGTCTTGTAAGACTGTAGTGTGTCTTGTAAGACTGTAGTGTGTCTTGTAAGACTGTAGTGTGTCTTGTAAGACTGTAGTGTGTCTTGTAAGACTGTAGTGTGTCTTGTAAGACTGTAGTGTGTCTTGTAAGACTGTAGTGTGTCTTGTAAGACTGTAGTGTGTCTTGTAAGACTGTAGTGTGTCTTGTAAGACTGTAGTGTGTCTTGTAAGACTGTAGTGTGTCTTGTAAGACTGTAGTGTGTCTTGTAAGACTGTAGTGTGTCTTGTAAGACTGTAGTGTGTCTTGTAAGACTGTAGTGTGTCTTGTAAGACTGTAGTGTGTCTTGTAAGACTGTAGTGTGTCTTGTAAGACTGTAGTGTGTCTTATAAGACTGTAGTGTGTCTTGTAAGACTGTAGTGTGTCTTGTAAGACTGTAGTATGTCTTGTAAGACTGTAGTGTGTCTTGTAAGACTGTAGTGTGTCTTGTAAGACTGTAGTGTGTCTTGTAAGACTGTAGTGTGTCTTGTAAGACTGTAGTGTGTCTTGTAAGACTGTAGTGTGTCTTGTAAGACTGTAGTGTGTCTTGTAAGACTGTAGTGTGTCTTGTAAGACTGTAGTGTGTCTTGTAAGACTGTAGTGTGTCTTGTAAGACTGTAGTGTGTCTTGTAAGACTGTAGTGTGTCTTGTAAGACTGTAGTGTGTCTTGTAAGACTGTAGTGTGTCTTGTAAGACTGTAGTGTGTCTTGTAAGACTGTAGTGTGTCTTGTAAGACTGTAGTGTGTCTTGTAAGACTGTAGTGTGTCTTGTAAGACTGTAGTGTGTCTTGTAAGACTGTAGTGTGTCTTGTAAGACTGTAGTGTGTCTTGTAAGACTGTAGTGTGTCTTGTAAGACTGTGTGTCTTGTAAGACTGTAGTGTGTCTTGTAAGACTGTAGTGTGTCTTGTAAGACTGTAGTGTGTCTTGTAAGACTGTAGTGTGTCTTGTAAGACTGTAGTGTGTCTTGTAAGACTGTAGTGTGTCTTGTAAGACTGTAGTGTGTCTTGTAACTGTAGTGTGTCTTGTAGACTGTAGTGTGTCTTGTAAGACTGTAGTGTGTCTTGTAAGACTGTAGTGTGTCTTGTAAGACTGTAGTGTGTCTTGTAGTGTGTCTTGTAGACTGTAGTGTGTCTTGTAAGACTGTAGTGTGTCTTGTAAGACTGTAGTGTGTCTTGTAAGACTGTAGTGTGTCTTGTAAGACTGTAGTGTGTCTTGTAAGACTGTAGTGTGTCTTGTAAGACTGTAGTGTGTCTTGTAAGACTGTAGTGTGTCTTGTAAGACTGTAGTGTGTCTTGTAAGACTGAAGTGTGTCTTGTAAGACTGTAGTGTGTCTTGACTGTAAGACTGTAGTGTGTCTTGTAAGACTGTAGTATGTCTTGTAAGACTGTAGTGTGTCTTGTAAGACTGTAGTGTGTCTTGTAAGACAGTAGTGTGTCTTGTAAGACTGTAGACTGTCTTGTAAGACTGCAGTGTGTTTTGTAAGACTACAGTGTGTCTTGTACGACTGTAGTGTGTCTTGTAAGACTGTAGTGTGTCTTGTAAGACTGTAGTGTGTCTTGTAAGACTGTAGTGTGTCTTGTAAGACTGTAGTGTGTCTTGTAAGACTGTAGTGTGTCTTGTAAGACTGTAGTGTGTCTTGTAAGACTGTAGCGTGTCTTGTAAGACTGTAGTGTGTCTTGTAAGACTGTAGTGTGTCTTGTAAGACTGTAGTGTGTCTTGTAAGACTGTAGTGTGTCTTGTAAGACTGTAGTGTGTCTTGTAAGACTCTAGTGTGTCTTGTAAGACTGTAGTGTGTCTTGTAAGACTGTAGTGTGTCTTGTAAGACTGTAGTGTGTCTTGTAAGACTGTAGTATGTCTTGTAAGACTGTAGTGTGTCTTGTAAGACTGTAGTGTGTCTTGTAAGACTGTAGTGTGTCTTGTAAGACTGTAGTGTGTCTTGTAAGACTGTAGTGTGTCTTGTAAGACTGTAGTATGTCTTGTAAGACTGTAGTGTGTCTTGTAAGACTGTAGTGTGTCTTGTAAGACTGTAGTGTGTCTTGTAAGACTGTAGTGTGTCTTGTAAGACTGTAGTGTGTCTTGTAAGACTGTAGTGTGTCTTGTAAGACTGTAGTATGTCTTGTAAGACTGTAGTGTGTCTTGTAAGACTGTAGTGTGTCTTGTAAGACTGTAGTGTGTCTTGTAAGACTGTAGTGTGTCTTGTAAGACTGTAGTGTGTCTTGCAAGACTGTAGTGTGTCTTGTAAGACTGTAGTGTGTCTTGTAAGACTGTAGTGTGTCTTGTAAGACTGTAGTGTGTCTTGTAAGACTGTAGTGTGTTTTGTAAGACTGTAGTGTGTCTTGTAAGACTGTAGTGTGTCTTGCAAGACTGTAGTGTGTCTTGTAAGACTGTAGTGTGTCTTGTAAGACTGTGTGTCTTGTAAGACTGTAGTGTGTCTTGTAAGACTGTAGTGTGTCTTGTAAGACTGTAGTGTGTCTTGTAAGACTGTAGTGTGTCTTGTAAGACTGTAGTGTGTCTTGTAAGACTGTAGTGTGTCTTGTAAGACTGTAGTGTGTCTTGTAAGACTGTAGTGTGTCTTGTAAGACTGTAGTGTGTCTTGTAAGACTGTAGTGTGTCTTGTAAGACTGTAGTGTGTCTTGTAAGACTGTAGTGTGTCTTGTAAGACTGTAGTGTGTCTTGTAAGACTGTAGTGTGTCTTGTAAGACTGTAGTGTGTCTTGTAAGACTGTAGTGTGTCTTGTAAGACTGTAGTGTGTCTTGTAAGACTGTAGTGTGTCTTGTAAGACTGTAGTGTGTCTTGTAAGACTGTAGTGTGTCTTGTAAGACTGTAGTGTGTCTTGTAAGACTGTAGTGTGTCTTGTAAGACTGTAGTGTGTCTTGTAAGACTGTAGTGTGTCTTGTAAGACTGTAGTGTGTCTTGTAAGACTGTAGTGTGTCTTGTAAGACTGTAGTGTGTCTTGTAAGACTGTAGTGTGTCTTGTAAGACTGTAGTGTGTCTTGTAAGACTGTAGTGTGTCTTGTAAGACTGTAGTGTGTCTTGTAAGACTGTAGTGTGTCTTGTAAGACTGTAGTGTGTCTTGTAAGACTGTAGTAAAGACTGTAGTGTGTCTTGTAAGACTGTAGTGTGTCTTGTAAGACTGTAGTGTGTCTTGTAAGACTGTAGTGTGTCTTGTAAGTACTGTAGTGTGTCTAGTGTGTCTTGTAAGACTGTAGTGTGTCTTGTAAGACTGTAGTGTGTCTTGTAAGACTGTAGTGTGTCTTGTAAGACTGTAGTGTGTCTTGTAAGACTGTAGTGTGTCTTGTAAGACTGTAGTGTGTCTTGTAAGACTGTAGTGTGTCTTGTAAGACTGTAGTGTGTCTTGTAAGACTGTAGTGTGTCTTGTAAGACTGTAGTGTGTCTTGTAAGACTGTAGTGTGTCTTGTAAGACTGTAGTGTGTCTTGTAAGACTGTAGTGTGTCTTGTAAGACTGTAGTGTGTCTTGTAAGACTGTAGTGTGTCTTGTAAGACTGTAGTGTGTCTTGTAAGACTGTAGTGTGTCTTGTAAGACTGTAGTGTGTCTTGTAAGACTGTAGTGTGTCTTGTAAGACTGTAGTGTGTCTTGTAAGACTGTAGTGTGTCTTGTAAGACTGTAGTGTGTCTTGTAAGACTGTAGTGTGTCTTGTAAGACTGTAGTGTGTCTTGTAAGACTGTAGTGTGTCTTGTAAGACTGTAGTGTGTCTTGTAAGACTGTAGTGTGTCTTGTAAGACTGTAGTGTGTCTTGTAAGACTGTAGTGTGTCTTGTAAGACTGTAGTGTGTCTTGTAAGACTGTAGTGTGTCTTGTAAGACTGTAGTGTGTCTTGTAAGACTGTAGTGTGTCTTGTAAGACTGTAGTGTGTCTTGTAAGACTGTAGTGTGTCTTGTAAGACTGTAGTGTGTCTTGTAAGACTGTAGTGTGTCTTGTAAGACTGTAGTGTGTCTTGTAAGACTGTAGTGTGTCTTGTAAGACTGTAGTGTGTCTTGTAAGACTGTAGTGTGTCTTGTAAGACTGTAGTGTGTCTTGTAAGACTGTAGTGTGTCTTGTAAGACTGTAGTGTGTCTTGTAAGACTGTAGTGTGTCTTGTGTAGTGTGTCTTGTAGACTGTAGTGTGTCTTGTAAGACTGTAGTGTGTCTTGTAAGACTGTAGTGTGTCTTGTAAGACTGTAGTGTGTCTTGTAAGACTGTAGTGTGTCTTGTAAGACTGTAGTGTGTCTTGTAAGACTGTAGTGTGTCTTGTAAGACTGTAGTGTGTCTTGTAAGACTGTAGTGTGTCTTGTAAGACTGTAGTGTGTCTTGTAAGACTGTAGTGTGTCTTGTAAGACTGTAGTGTGTCTTGTAAGACTGTAGTGTGTCTTGTAAGACTGTAGTGTGTCTTGTAAGACTGTAGTGTGTCTTGTAAGACTGTAGTGTGTCTTGTAAGACTGTAGTGTGTCTTGTAAGACTGTAGTGTGTCTTGTAAGACTGTAGTGTGTCTTGTAAGACTGTAGTGTGTCTTGTAAGACTGTAGTGTGTCTTGTAAGACTGTAGTGTGTCTTGTAAGACTGTAGTGTGTCTTGTAAGACTGTAGTGTGTCTTGTAAGACTGTAGTGTGTCTTGTAAGACTGTAGTGTGTCTTGTAAGACTGTAGTGTGTCTTGTAAGACTGTAGTGTGTCTTGTAAGACTGTAGTGTGTCTTGTAAGACTGTAGTGTGTCTTGTAAGACTGTAGTGTGTCTTGTAAGACTGTAGTGTGTCTTGTAAGACTGTAGTGTGTCTTGTAAGACTGTAGTGTGTCTTGTAAGACTGTAGTGTGTCTTGTAAGACTGTAGTGTGTCTTGTAAGACTGTAGTGTGTCTTGTAAGACTGTAGTGTGTCTTGTAAGACTGTAGTGTGTCTTGTAAGACTGTAGTGTGTCTTGTAAGACTGTAGTGTGTCTTGTAAGACTGTAGTGTGTCTTGTAAGACTGTAGTGTGTCTTGTAAGACTGTAGTGTGTCTTGTAAGACTGTAGTGTGTCTTGTAAGACTGTAGTGTGTCTTGTAAGACTGTAGTGTGTCTTGTAAGACTGTAGTGTGTCTTGTAAGACTGTAGTGTGTCTTGTAAGACTGTAGTGTGTCTTGTAAGACTGTAGTGTGTCTTGTAAGACTGTAGTGTGTCTTGTAAGACTGTAGTGTGTCTTGTAAGACTGTAGTGTGTCTTGTAAGACTGTAGTGTGTCTTGTAAGACTGTAGTGTGTCTTGTAAGACTGTAGTGTGTCTTGTAAGACTGTAGTGTGTCTTGTAAGACTGTAGTGTGTCTTGTAAGACTGTAGTGTGTCTTGTAAGACTGTAGTGTGTCTTGTAAGACTGTAGTGTGTCTTGTAAGACTGTAGTGTGTCTTGTAAGACTGTAGTGTGTCTTGTAAGACTGTAGTGTGTCTTGTAAGACTGTAGTGTGTCTTGTAAGACTGTAGTGTGTCTTGTAAGACTGTAGTGTGTCTTGTAAGACTGTAGTGTGTCTTGTAAGACTGTAGTGTGTCTTGTAAGACTGTAGTGTGTCTTGTAAGACTGTAGTGTGTCTTGTAAGACTGTAGTGTGTCTTGTAAGACTGTAGTGTGTCTTGTAAGACTGTAGTGTGTCTTGTAAGACTGTAGTGTGTCTTGTAAGACTGTAGTGTGTCTTGTAAGACTGTAGTGTGTCTTGTAAGACTGTAGTGTGTCTTGTAAGACTGTAGTGTGTCTTGTAAGACTGTAGTGTGTCTTGTAAGACTGTAGTGTGTCTTGTAAGACTGTAGTGTGTCTTGTAAGACTGTAGTGTGTCTTGTAAGACTGTAGTGTGTCTTGTAAGACTGTAGTAGTGTCTTGTAAGACTGTAGTGTGTCTTGTAAGACTGTAGTGTGTCTTGTAAGACTGTAGTGTGTCTTGTAAGACTGTAGTGTAGTGTGTCTTGTAAGACTGTAGAGTGTCTTGTAAGACTGTAGTGTGTCTAGTAAGACTGTAGCATGTCTTGTAAGACTGTAGTGTGTCTTGTAAGACTGTAGTGTGTCTTGTAAGACTGTAGTGTGTCTTGTAAGACTGTAGTGTGTCTTGTAAGACTGTAGTGTGTCTTGTAAGACTGTAGTGTGTCTTGTAAGACTGTAGTGTGTCTTGTAAGACTGTAGTGTGTCTTGTAAGACTGTAGTGTGTCTTGTAAGACTGTAGTGTGTCTTGTAAGACTGTAGTGTGTCTTGTAAGACTGTAGTGTGTCTTGTAAGAGTGTAGTGTGTCTTGTAAGACTGTAGTGTGTCTTGTAAGACTGTAGTGTGTCTTGTAAGACTGTAGTGTGTCTTGTAAGACTGTAGTGTGTCTTGTAAGACTGTAGTGTGTCTTGTAAGACTGTAGTGTGTCTTGTAAGACTACTGTAGTGTGTCTTGTAAGACTGTAGTGTGTCTTGTAAGACTGTAGTGTGTCTTGTAAGACTGTAGTGTGTCTTGTAAGACTGTAGTGTGTCTTGTAAGACTGTAGTGTGTCTTGTAAGACTGTAGTGTGTCTTGTAAGACTGTAGTATGTCTTGTAAGACTGTAGTGTGTCTTGTAAGACTGTAGTGTGTCTTGTAAGACTGTAGTGTGTCCTGTAAGACTGTAGTGTGTCTTGCAAGACTACAGTGTGTCTTGAACTACAGTGTGTCTTGTAAGACTGTAGTGTGTCTTGTAAGACTGTAGTGTGTCTTGTAAGACTGTAGTGTGTCTTGTAAGACTGTAGTATGTCTTGTAAGACTGTAGTGTGTCTTGTAAGACTGTAGTGTGTCTTGTAAGACTGTAGTGTGTCTTGTAAGACTGTAGTGTGTCTTGTAAGACTGTAGTGTGTCTTGTAAGACTGTAGTGTGTCTTGTAAGACTGTAGTGTGTCTTGTAAGACTGTAGTATGTCTTGTAAGACTGTAGTGTGTCTTGTAAGACTGTAGTGTGTCTTGTAAGACTGTAGTGTGTCTTGTAAGACTGTAGTGTGTCTTGTAAGACTGTAGTGTGTCTTGTAAGACTGTAGTGTGTCTTGTAAGACTGTAGTGTGTCTTGTAAGACTGTAGTGTGTCTTGTAAGACTGTAGTGTGTCTTGTAAGACTGTAGTGTGTCTTGTAAGACTGTAGTATGTCTTGTAAGACTGTAGTGTGTCTTGTAAGACTGTAGTGTGTCTTTGTGCGACTGTAGTGTGTCTCGTAAGACTGTAGTGTGTCCTGCAAGACTGTAGTGTGTCTTGTAAGACTGTAGTGTGTCTTGTAAGACTGTAGTGTGTCTTGTAAGACTGTAGTGTGTCTTGTAAGACTGTAGTGTGTCTTGTAAGACTGTAGTGTGTCTTGTAAGACTGTAGTGTGTCTTGTTAGACTGTAGTGTGTCTTGTAAGATTGTAGTGTGTGTCTTGTAAGACTGTAGTGTGTCTTGTAAGACTGTAGTGTGTCTTGTAAGACTGTAGTATGTCTTGTAAGACTGTAGTGTGTCTTGTAAGACTGTAGTGTGTCTTGTAAGACTGTAGTGTGTCTTGTAAGACTGTAGTATGTCTTAAGACTAAGTACTTGTAGTGTAGTGTGTCTTGTAAGACTGTAGTGTGTCTTGTAAGACTGTAGTGTGTCTTGTAAGACTGTAGTGTGTCTTGTAAGACTGTAGTGTGTCTTGTAAGACTGTAGTGTGTCTTGTAAGACTGTAGTGTGTCTTGTAAGACTGTAGTGTGTCTTGTAAGACTGTAGTGTGTCTTGTAAGACTGTAGTGTGTCTTGTAAGACTGTAGTGTGTCTTGTAATACTGTAGTGTGTCTTGTAAGACTGTAGTGTGTCTTGTAAGAAGATAGTGTGTCTTGTAAGACTGTAGTGTGTCTTGTAAGACTGTAGTGTGTCTTGTAAGACTGTAGTGTGTCTTGTAAGACTGTAGTGTGTCTTGTAAGACTGTAGTGTGTCTTGTAAGACTGTAGTGTGTCTTGTAAGACTGTAGTGTGTCTTGTAAGACTGTAGTGTGTCTTGTAAGACTGTAGTGTGTCTTGTAAGACTGTAGTGTGTCTTGTAAGACTGTAGTGTGTCTTGTAAGACTGTAGTGTGTCTTGTAAGACTGTAGTGTGTCTTGTAAGACTGTAGTGTGTCTTGTAAGACTGTAGTGTGTCTTGTAAGACTGTAGTGTGTCTTGTAAGACTGTAGTGTGTCTTGTAAGACTGTAGTGTGTCTTGTAAGACTGTAGTGTGTCTTGTAAGACTGTAGTGTGTCTTGTAAGACTGTAGTGTGTCTTGTAAGACTGTAGTGTGTCTTGTAAGACTGTAGTGTGTCTTGTAAGACTGTAGTGTGTCTTGTAAGACTGTAGTGTGTCTTGTAAGACTGTAGTGTGTCTTGTAAGACTGTAGTGTGTCTTGTAAGACTGTAGTGTGTCTTGTAAGACTGTAGTGTGTCTTGTAAGACTGTAGTGTGTCTTGTAAGACTGTAGTGTGTCTTGTAAGACTGTAGTGTGTCTTGTAAGACTGTAGTGTGTCTTGTAAGACTGTAGTGTGTCTTGTAAGACTGTAGTGTGTCTTGTAAGACTGTAGTGTGTCTTGTAAGACTGTAGTGTGTCTTGTAAGACTGTAGTGTGTCTTGTAAGACTGTAGTGTGTCTTGTAAGACTGTAGTGTGTCTTGTAAGACTGTAGTGTGTCTTGTAAGACTGTAGTGTGTCTTGTAAGACTGTAGTGTGTCTTGTAAGACTGTAGTGTGTCTTGTAAGACTGTAGTGTGTCTTGTAAGACTGTAGTGTGTCTTGTAAGACTATAGTGAGTCTTGTAAGACTGTAGTTTGTCTTGTAAGTGTGTCTTGTACTGTAGTGTGTCTTGTAAGACTGTACTGTAGTGTGTCTTGTAAGACTGTAGTGTGTCTTGTAAGACTGTAGTGTGTCTTGTAAGACTGTAGTGTGTCTTGTAAGACTGTAGTGTGTCTTGTAAGACTGTAGTGTGTCTTGTAAGACTGTAGTGTGTCTTGTAAGACTGTAGTGTGTCTTGCTAGACTACAGTGTGTCTTGAACTACAGTGTGTCTTGTAAGACTGTAGTGTGTCTTTTAAGACTGTAGTGTGTCTTGTAAGACTGTAGTGTGTCTTATAAGACTGTAGTATGTCTTGTAAGACTGTAGTGTGTCTTGTAAGACTGTAGTGTGTCTTGTAAGACTGTAGTGTGTCTTGTAAGACTGTAGTGTGTCTTGTAAGACTGTAGTGTGTCTTGTAAGACTGTAGTGTGTCTTGTAAGTGTCTCTTGTAAGTCTGTACTGTATCTTGTCTTGTAAGACTGTAGTGTGTCTTGTAAGACTGTAGTGTGTCTTGTAAGACTGTAGTGTGTCTTGTAAGACTGTAGTGTGTCTTGTAAGACTGTAGTGTGTCTTGTAAGACTGTAGTGTGTCTTGTATGACTGTAGTATGTCTTGTAAGACTGTAGTATGTCTTGTAAGACTGTAGTGTGTCTTGTAAGACTGCAGTGTGTCTAGTAAGACTGTAGTGTGTCTTGTAAGACTGTAGTGTGTCTTGTAAGACTGTAGTGTGTCTTGTAAGACTATAGTGTGTCTTGTAAGACTGTAGTGTGTCTTGTAAGACTGTAATGTGTCTTGTAAGAGGGTGCCTTGCAAGACTAGTGTGTCTTGTAAGACTGTAGTATGTCTTGTAAGACTGTAGTGTGTCTTGTAAGACTGTAGTGTGTCTTGTAAGACTGTAGTGTGTCTTGTAAGACTGTAGTGTGTCTTGTAAGACTGTAGTGTGTCTTGTAAGACTGTAGTGTGTCTTGTAAGACTGTAGTGTGTCTTGTAAGACTGACTTGTAGTGTGTCTTGTAAGACTGTAGTGTGTCTTGTAAGACTGTAGTGTGTCTTGTAAGACTGTAGTGTGTCTTGTAAGACTGTAGTTGTGTCTTGTAAGACTGTAGTGTGTCTTGTAAGACTGTAGTGTGTCTTGTAAGACTGTAGTGTGTCTTGTAAGACTGTAGTGTGTCTTGTAAGACTGTAGTGTGTCTTGTAAGACTGTAGTGTGTCTTGTAAGACTGTAGTGTGTCTTGTAAGACTGTAGTGTGTCTTGTAAGACTGAAGTGTGTTTTACAAGACTGTAGTGTGTCTTGTAAGACTGTAGTGTGTCTTGTAAGACTGTAGTGTGTCTTGTAAGACTGTATAGTGTCTTGTAAGACTGTAGTGTGTCTTGTAAGACTGTAGTGTGTCTTGTAAGACTGTAGTGTGTCTTGTAAGACTGTAGTGTGTCTTGTAAGACTGTAGTGTGTCTTGTAAGACTGTAGTGTGTCTTGTAAGACTGTAGTGTGTCTTGTAAGACTGTAGTGTGTCTTGTAAGACTGTAGTGTGTCTTGTAAGACTGTAGTGTGTCTTGTAAGACTGTAGTGTGTCTTGTAAGACTGTAGTGTGTCTTGTAAGACTGTAGTGTGTCTTGTAAGACTGTAGTGTGTCTTGTAAGACTGTAGTGTGTCTTGTAAGACTGTAGTGTGTCTTTCAAGACTGTAGTGTGTCTTGTAAGACTGTAGTGTGTCTTGTAAGACTGTAGTGTGTCTTGTAAGACTGTAGTGTGTCTTGTAAGACTGTAGTGTGTCTTGTAAGACTGTAGTATGTCTTGTAAGACTGTAGTGTGTCTTGTAAGACTGTAGTGTGTCTTGTAAGACTGTAGTGTGTCTTGTAAGACTGTAGTGTGTCTTGTAAGACTGTAGTGTGTCTTGTAAGACTGTAGTGTGTCTAGTAAGACTGTAGTGTGTCTTGTAAGACTGTAGTGTGTCTTGTAAGACTGTAGTGTGTCTTGTAAGACTGTAGTGTGTCTTGTAAGACTGTAGTGTGTCTTGTAAGACTGTAGTGTGTCTTGTAAGACTGTAGTGTGTCTTGTAAGACTGTAGTGTGTCTTGTAAGACTGTAGTGTGTCTTGTAAGACTGTAGTGTGTCTTGTAAGACTGTAGTGTGTCTTGTAAGACTGTAGTGTGTCTTGTAAGACTGTAGTGTGTCTTGTAAGACTGTAGTGTGTCTTGTAAGACTGTAGTGTGTCTTGTAAGACTGTAGTGTGTCTTGTAAGACTGTAGTGTGTCTTGTAAGACTGTAGTGTGTCTTGTAAGATTGTAGTGTGTCTTGTAAGACTGTAGTGTGTCTTGTTAGACTGTAGTGTGTCTTGTAAGACTGTAGTGTGTCTTGTAAGACTGTAGTGTGTCTTGTAAGACTGTAGTGTGTCTTGTAAGACTGTAGTGTGTCTTGTAAGACTGTAGTGTGTACTGTAAGACTGTGTGTCTTGTAAGACTGTAGTGTGTCTTGTAAGACTGTAGTGGGTAAAGTAAGACTGTAGTGTGTCTTGTAAGACTGTAGTGTGTCTTTTAAGACTGTAGTGTGTCTTTTAAGACTGTAGTGTCTCTTGTAAGACTGTAGTGTGTCTTGTAAGACTGTAGTGTGTCTTGTAAGACTGTAGTGTGTCTTGTAAGACTGTAGTGTGTCTTGTAAGACTGTAGTGTGTCTTGTAAGACTGTAGTGTGTCTTGTAAGACTGTAGTGTGTCTTGTAAGACTGTAGTGTGTCTTGTAAGACTGTAGTGTGTCTTGTAAGACTGTAGTGTGTCTTGTAAGACTGTAGTGTGTCTTGTAAGACTGTAGTGTGTCTTGTAAGACTGTAGTGTGTCTTGTAAGACTGTAGTGTGTCTTGTAAGACTGTAGTGTGTCTTGTAAGACTGTAGTGTGTCTTGTAAGACTGTAGTGTGTCTTGTAAGACTGTAGTGTGTCTTGTAAGACTGTAGTGTGTCTTGTAAGACTGTAGTGTGTCTTGTAAGACTGTAGTGTGTCTTGTAAGACTGTAGTGTGTCTTGTAAGACTGTAGTGTGTCTTGTAAGACTGTAGTGACGGGTATGTCGTGAAAGACTAAGTGGTCTTGTAAGACTTGGTGTTTTTAAACGTGTGTGTTTTGTTAGACTGTATTGTTTTAAGACGTATATGTCTTGTAAGATTTAGTGTTTTCTTTAAGACTGGTTTTCTTGTAAGACTGTGTGTTTTTTAGTACTGGTGTTTTTAAGACTGTAGTATTTTTGTAAGACTGTAGTGTCTTTAAGACTGTAGTATTCTTGTAAGACGAGGTGTTTGTAATACTGTAGTGGTCTTGTAAACTGTAGTGGTTTTGTAAGATTGAGTGATTTTAAAGACTGGTATCTTGTAAGACTGTAGTGTGCTTTAAGATTTTTAAAAGGTCTTTAAGACGGTGTTTTGAAGATCAGTGTGTCTTGTAATATTTAGAATTCTTGTAAGACTGTACTGTTTGTAAATAGGTTTTTGTTTAGTGTGTTTTTAAGACTTAGTTTCTTTAAGATTTGGGCGTCTTGTTAGACTGTATGTGTTTGTTAGTTTTGGGGGTTTTTAAGACTGTGAAGTCTTGAAGACGAAGTGACGAAGATGGAGTGGTTTTTTGGAAATTAGTGTTTGTAAGTTGCGGGTGTTTTTTAAGCTGTAGTGTGTCTTGAAGACTGAGTAAGTTTTTAAGTGAAGTGGCTTTAAGATGTAGTGGTCTTGTTAGATGGGGCCCTGGAAAACTGAAATGTCTTGTAAGGTTTAGTGTTTTTGACTTTGGGGCTTTTGACTGAGTGAGTCTTGAGAGACTGTAGTATTTTGAAAGAGTTTAGGGGGTCTTTGGGTTGTAGGTGCTTAAGCAAAAAATTTCTTGTAAGACGGAAATTTTTGGAAAGACTGTAGTTGCTTGAAGACGTGTTGTTGAATACTGTAGATGTCTGAAAACCTTGTTGTCTTAAAAGACTGTAGTTGTCTTGTAAGACTTTTATGTCTTTAAGACTGTGGTGTCTTTAATACTGTGTGTGTTTTAAAAAGACTGTCGTTTTCCTGTTAGACTTAGGGGTTCTTTAGACTCAGGTTTCTTGAACTACAGGTTTTTGGGAAAGACTGAGTTTTCTTTAAGACTATATGTGTCTTGTAAGTTTAAAAGGTTTTTTAAGACTGTGAAATTCTGAAGATGTGGGTCTTATAAGACTGTAGTGTTTTGGGTAAGACTGTAGTTTTTTGTAAGAGGGATGTGGGAAGACTGTAGTATGTTTTGTAAGACTGTAGGTGTCTTAACACTGTATGTGTCTTGTGTCAGAGTCTTGTAAGATTAGTGTGTCTTGTAAGACAGTAGGTTCTTGTATGACAGTGTGTCTTGTAAGACTGTAGTGTGTCTTAAGATATAGTTTTTAGACTGTAGTATTTTTGTATGAAGTATGTTTTTAAAGACTGGTAGTCTTGTAAGACTATGTATCTATGAGTGTAGGTTTTTAAGACTGTAGTGTGTTTTTGGGCGGTATGTTTTTAAGATTATAGTGGTCTTGTAAGCCAAAGGTTTTGTGACTGAGTGTTTTGTAAGACTGTAGTTTTCTTAAAGACTGTAGTATTTTTTAAGCAAAGGGTGTCTTGTAAGACAGTATTCTTGTAAACAAGTTGTCTTTTAAGACTGTGTATGTCTTGTAAGACTGTAGTGTTTTTGTAATATGAGTGTCTTGTAAGTCTTGTGAGACTGTAGTATGTCTTGTAAGAGTTTAGAGTGTCTTGTAAGACTGTAGTGTGTCTTGTAAGAGTTTAGTGTGTCTTGTAAGATCGCAGTGTGTCTTGTAAGACTGTAGTGTGTCTTGTAAGACTGTAGTGTGTCTTGTAAGACTGTAGTAAGTCTTGTAAGACTGAAGTGTGACTTGTAAGACTGTAGTGTGTCTTGTTAGACTGTAGTGTGTCTTGAGAGACTGTAGTATGTCTTGTAAGAGTTTAGTGTGTCTTGTAAGACTGTAGTGTGTCTTGTTAGACTGTAGTGTGTCTTGAGAGACTGTAGTATGTCTTGTAAGAGTTTAGTGTGTCTTGTAAGATTGTAGTGTGTCTTGTAATACTGTAGTGTGTCTTGTAATACTGTAGTGTGTCTTGAAAGACTGTAGTGTGTCTTGTAAGACTGTAGTGTGTCTTGTAAGACTGTAGTGTGTCTTGTAATACTGTAGTGTGTCTTGTAAGACTGTAGTGTGTCTTGTAAGACTGTAGTGTGTCTTGTAAGACTGTAGTGTGTCTTGTAAGACTGTAGTGTGTCTTGTAATACTGTAGTGTGTCTTGAAAGACTGTCGTGTGTCCTGTTAGACTGTAGTGTGTCTTGCTAGACTACAGTGTGTCTTGAACTACAGTGTGTCTTGAAAGACTGTAGTGTGTCTTGTAAGACTATAGTGTGTCTTGTAAGACTGTAGTGTGTCTTTTAAGACTGTAGTATGTCTTGTAAGACTGTAGTGTGTCTTATAAGACTGTAGTGTGTCTTGTAAGACTGTAGTGTGTCTTGTAAGACTGTAGTATGTCTTGTAAGACTGTAGTATGTCTTGTAAGACTGTAGTGTGTCTTGTAAGACTGTAGTGTGTCTTGTAAGTCTGTAGTATGTCTTGTAAGACTGTAGTGTGTCTTGTAAGACTGTAGTGTGTCTTGTAAGACTGTAGTGTGTCTTGTAAGACTGTAGTGTGTCTTGTAAGACTATATTGTGTCTTGTAAGACTGTAGTATGTCTTGTAAGACTGTAGTATGTCGTGTAAGACTGAAGTATGTCTTCTAAGACTGTAGTGTGTCTTGTAAGACTGTAGTGTGTCTTGTAAGACTGTAGTGTGTCTTGTAAGACTGTAGTGTGTCTTGTAAGCTTATAGTGTGTCTTGTAAGACTGTAGTGTGTCTTGTGCGACTGTAGTGTGTCTTGTAAGACTGTAGTGTGTCTTGTAAGACTGTAGTGTGTCTTGTAAGACTGTAGTGTGTCTTGTAAGACTGTAGTATGTCTTGTAAGACTGTAGTGTGTCTTGTAAGACTGTAGTGTGTCTTGTAAGACTGTAGTGTGTCTTGTAAGACTGTAGTGTGTCTTGTAAGACTGTAGTGTGTCTTGTAAGACTGTAGTGTGTCTTGTAAGACTGTAGTATGTCTTGTAAGACTGTAGTGTGTCTTGTAAGACTGTAGTGTGTCTTGTAAGACTGTAGTGTGTCTTGTAAGACTGTAGTGTGTCTTGTAAGACTGTAGAGTGTCTTGTAAGACTGTAGTGTGTCTTGTAAGACTGTAGTGTGTCTTGTAAGACTGTAGTGTGTCTTGTAAGACTGTAGTGTGTCTTGTAAGACTGTAGTGTGTCTTGTAAGACTGTAGTGTGTCTTGTAAGACTGCAGTGTGTTTTGTAAGACTGTAGTGTGTCTTGTAAGACTGTAGTGTGTCTTGTAAGACTGTAGTGTGTCTTGTAAGACTGTAGTGTGTCTTGTAAGACTGTAGTGTGTCTTGTAAGACTGTAGTGTGTCTTGTAAGACTGTAGTGTGTCTTGTAAGACTGTAGTGTGTCTTGTAAGACTGTAGTGTGTCTTGTAAGACTGTAGTGTGTCTTGTAAGACTGTAGTGTGTCTTGTAAGACTGTAGTGTGTCTTGTAAGACTGTAGTGTGTCTTGTAAGACTGTAGTGTGTCTTGTAAGACTGACTGTAGTGTGTCTTGTAAGACTGTAGTGTGTCTTGTAAGACTGTAGTGTGTCTTGTAAGACTGTAGTGTGTCTTGTAAGACTGTAGTGTGTCTTGTAAGACTGTAGTGTGTCTTGTAGTGTGTCTTGTAAGACTGTAGTGTGTCTTGTAAGACTGTAGTGTGTCTTGTAAGACTGTAGTGTGTCTTGTAAGACTGTAGTGTGTCTTGTAAGACTGTAGTGTGTCTTGTAAGACTGTAGTGTGTCTTGTAAGACTGTAGTGTGTCTTGTAAGACTGTAGTGTGTCTTGTAAGACTGTAGTGTGTCTTGTAAGACTGTAGTGTGTCTTGAAAGACTGTAGTGTGTCTTGTAAGACTGTAGTGTGTCTTGTAAGACTGTAGTATGTCTTGTAAGACTGTAGTATGTCTTGGTAGACTGTAGTATGTCTTGTGAGACTGTAGTGTGTCTTGTAAGACTGTAGTGTGTCTTGTAAGACTGTAGTGTGTCTAGTAAGACTGTAGTGTGTCTTGTAAGACTGTAGTGTGTCTTGTAAGACTGTAGTGTGTCTTGTAAGACTGTAGTGTGTCTTGTAAGACTGTAGTGTGTCTTGTAAGACTGTAGTGTGTCTTGTAAGACTGTAGTGTGTCTTGTAAGACTGTAGTGTGTCTTGTAAGACTGTAGTGTGTCTTGTAAGACTGTAGTGTGTCTTGTAAGACTGTAGTGTGTCTTGTAAGACTGTAGTGTGTCTTGTAAGACTGTAGTGTATCTTGTTAGACTGTAGTGTGTCTTGTAAGACTGTAGTGTGTCTTGTAAGACTGTAGTGTGTCTTGTAAGACTGTAGTGTGTCTTGTAAGACTGTAGTGTGTCTTGTAAGACTGTAGTGTGTCTTGTAAGACTGTAGTGTGTCTTGTAAGACTGTAGTATGTCTTGTAAGACTGTAGTGTGTCTTGTAAGACTGTAGTGTGTCTTGTAAGACTGTAGTGTGTCTTGTAAGACTGTAGTGTGTCTTGCAAGACTGTAGTGTGTCTTGTAAGACTGTAGTGTGTCTTGTAAGACTGTAGTGTGTCTTGTAAGACTGTAGTGTGTCTTGCAAGACTGTAGTGTGTCTTGTATGACAGTAGTGTGTCTTGTACGACTTTAATGTGTCTTGTAAGACTGTAGTGTGTCTTGTAAGACTGTAGTGTGTCTTGTAAGACTGTAGTGTGTCTTGTAAGACTGTAGTGTGTTTTGTAAGACAGTAGTGTGTCTTGTAAGACTGTAGTGTGTCTTGTAAGACTGTAGTGTGTCTTGTAAGACTGTAGTGTGTCTTGTAAGACTGTAGTGTGTCTTGTAAGACTGTAGTGTGTCTTGTAAGACTGTAGTGTGTCTTGTAAGACTGTAGTGTGTCTTGTAAGACTGTAGTGTGTCTTGTAAGACTGTAGTGTGTCTTGTAAGACTGTAGTGTGTCTTGTTAGACTGTAGTATGTCTTGTAAGACTTTAGTGTGTCTTGTAAGACTGTAGTGTGTCTTGTAAGACTGTAGTGTGTCTTGTAGTAGTGTAGTGTGTCTTTTAAGACTGTAGTATGTCTTGTAAGACTGTAGTGTGTCTTGTAAGACTGTAGTATGTCTTGTAAGACTGTAGTGTGTCTTGTAAGACTGTAGTGTGTCTTGTAAGACTGTAGTGTGTCTTGTAAGACTGTAGTGTGTCTTGTAAGACTGTAGTATGTCTTGTAAGACTGTAGTGTGTCTTGTAAGACTGTAGTGTGTCTTGTAAGACTGCAGTGTGTCTTGTAAGACTGCAGTGTGTCTTGTAATACTGTATAGTGTCTTGTAAGACTGTAGTGTGTCTTGTAAGACTGTAGTGTGTCTTGTAAGACTGTAGTGTGTCTTGCAAGACTGTAGTGTGTCTTGTAAGACTGTAGTGTGTCTTGTAAGACTGTAGTGTGTCTTGTAGTGTGTCTTGTAAGATTGTATTGTGTCTTGTAAGACTGTGTGTGTCTTGTAAGAGTTTACTGTAAGTCTGTCTTGTAAGACTGTAGTGTGTCTTGTAAGACTGTAGTGTGTCTTGTAAGACTGTAGTGTGTCTTGTAAGACTGTAGTGTGTCTTGTAAGACTGTAGTGTGTCTTGTAAGACTGTAGTGTGTCTTGTTAGACTGTAGTGTGTCTTGTAAGACTTTAGTGTGTCTTGTAAGACTGTAGTGTGTCTTGTAAGACTGTAGTGTGTCTTGTAAGACTGTAGTATGTCTTGTAAGACTGTAGTGTGTCTTGTAAGACTGTAGTGTGTCTTGAGAGACTGTAGTATGTCTTGTAAGAGTTTAGTGTGTCTTGTAAGACTGTAGTGTGTCTTGTAAGACGGTAGTATGTCTTGTAAGACTGTAGTGTGTCTTGTAAGACTGTAGTGTGTCTTGTAATACTGTAGTGTGTCTTGTAATACTGTAGTGTGTCTTGAAAGACTGTAGTGTGTCTTGTAAGACTGTAGTATGTCTTGTAAGACTGTAGTGTGTCTTGTAATACTGTAGTGTGTCTTGAAAGACTGTCGTGTGTCCTGTTAGACTGTAGTGTGTCTTGCTAGACTACAGTGTGTCTTGAACTACAGTGTGTCTTGAAAGACTGTAGTGTGTCTTGTAAGACTATAGTGTGTCTTGTAAGACTGTAGTGTGTCTTGTAAGACTGTAGTATGTCTTGTAAGACTGTAGTGTGTCTTGTAAGACTGTAGTGTGTCTTGTAAGACTGTAGTGTGTCTTGTAAGACTGTAGTGTGTCTTGTAAGACGGTAGTATGTCGTGTAAGACTGTAGTATGTCTTAAGTAGTGTGTCTTGTAAGACTGTAGTGTGTCTTGTAACACTGTAGTGTGTCTTGTAAGACTGTAGTATGTCTTGTAAGACTGTAGTGTGTCTTGTAAGACTGTAGTGTGTCTTGTAAGACTGTAGTGTGTCTTGTAAGACTGTAGTGTGTCTTGTAAGACTATAGTGTGTCTTGTATGACTGTAGTATGTCTTGTATGACTGAAGTATGTCTTGCAAGACTGTAGTGAGTCTTGTAAGACTGCAGTGTATCTAGTAAGAGTGTAGTATGTCTTGTAAGACTGTAGTGTGTCTTGTAAGACTGTAGTATGTCTTGTAAGATTATAGTGTGTCTTGTAAGACTGTAGTGTGTTTTGTGCGACTGTAGTGTGTCTTGTAAGACTGTAGTGTGTCTTGTAAGACTGTAGTATGTCTTGTAAGACTGAAGTGTGTCTTGTAAGACAGTAGTATGTCTTGTAAGACTATAGTGTGTCTTGTAAGACTGTAGTGTGTCTTGTAAGACTGTAGTGTTTCTTGTAAGACTGTAGTGTGTCTTGTAAGACTGTAGTATGTCTTGTAAGACTGTAGTGTGTCTTGTAAGACTGTAGTGTGTCTTGTAAGACTGTAGTGTGTCTTGTAAGACTGTAGTGTGTCTTGTAAGACTGTAGTGTGTCTTGTAAGACTGTAGTATGTCTTGTAAGACTGTAGTGTGTCTTGTAAGACTGTAGTGTGTCTTGTAAGACTGTAGTGTGTCTTGTAAGACTGTAGTGTGTCTTGTAAGACTGTAGTGTGTCTTGTAAGACTGTAGTGTGTCTTGTAAGACTGTAGTGTGTCTTGTAAGACTGTAGTGTGTCTTGTAAGACTGTAGTGTGTCTTGTAAGACTGTAGTGTGTCTTGTAAGACTGTAGTGTGTCTTGTAAGACTGTAGTGTGTCTTGTAAGACTGTAGTGTGTCTTGTAAGACTGTAGTGTGTCTTGTAAGACTGTAGTGTGTCTTGTAAGACTGTAGTGTGTCTTGTAAGACTGTAGTGTGTCTTGTAAGACTGTAGTGTGTCTTGTAAGACTGTAGTGTGTCTTGTAAGACTGTAGTGTGTCTTGTAAGACTGTAGTGTGTCTTGTAAGACTGTAGTGTGTCTTGTAAGACTGTAGTGTGTCTTGTAAGACTGTAGTGTGTCTTGTAAGACTGTAGTGTGTCTTGTAAGACTGTAGTGTGTCTTGTAAGACTGTAGTGTGTCTTGTAAGACTGTAGTGTGTCTTGTAAGACTGTAGTGTGTCTTGTAAGACTGTAGTGTGTCTTGTAAGACTGTAGTGTGTCTTGTAAGACTGTAGTGTGTCTTGTAAGACTGTAGTGTGTCTTGTAAGACTGTAGTGTGTCTTGTAAGACTGTAGTGTGTCTTGTAAGACTGTAGTGTGTCTTGTAAGACTGTAGTGTGTCTTGTAAGACTGTAGTGTGTCTTGTAAGACTGTAGTGTGTCTTGTAAGACTGTAGTGTGTCTTGTAAGACTGTAGTGTGTCTTGTAAGACTGTAGTGTGTCTTGTAAGACTGTAGTGTGTCTTGTAAGACTGTAGTGTGTCTTGTAAGACTGTAGTGTGTCTTGTAAGACTGTAGTGTGTCTTGTAAGACTGTAGTGTGTCTTGTAAGACTGTAGTGTGTCTTGTAAGACTGTAGTGTGTCTTGTAAGACTGTAGTGTGTCTTGTAAGACTGTAGTGTGTCTTGTAAGACTGTAGTGTGTCTTGTAAGACTGTAGTGTGTCTTGTAAGACTGTAGTGTGTCTTGTAAGACTGTAGTGTGTCTTGTAAGACTGTAGTGTGTCTTGTAAGACTGTAGTGTGTCTTGTAAGACTGTAGTGTGTCTTGTAAGACTGTAGTGTGTCTTGTAAGACTGTAGTGTGTCTTGTAAGACTGTAGTGTGTCTTGTAAGACTGTAGTGTGTCTTGTAAGACTGTAGTGTGTCTTGTAAGACTGTAGTGTGTCTTGTAAGACTGTAGTGTGTCTTGTAAGACTGTAGTGTGTCTTGTAAGACTGTAGTGTGTCTTGTAAGACTGTAGTGTGTCTTGTAAGACTGTAGTGTGTCTTGTAAGACTGTAGTGTGTCTTGTAAGACTGTAGTGTGTCTTGTAAGACTGTAGTGTGTCTTGTAAGACTGTAGTGTGTCTTGTAAGACTGTAGTGTGTCTTGTAAGACTGTAGTGTGTCTTGTAAGACTGTAGTGTGTCTTGTAAGACTGTAGTGTGTCTTGTAAGACTGTAGTGTGTCTTGTAAGACTGTAGTGTGTCTTGTAAGACTGTAGTGTGTCTTGTAAGACTGTAGTGTGTCTTGTAAGACTGTAGTGTGTCTTGTAAGACTGTAGTGTGTCTTGTAAGACTGTAGTGTGTCTTGTAAGACTGTAGTGTGTCTTGTAAGACTGTAGTGTGTCTTGTAAGACTGTAGTGTGTCTTGTAAGACTGTAGTGTGTCTTGTAAGACTGTAGTGTGTCTTGTAAGACTGTAGTGTGTCTTGTAAGACTGTAGTGTGTCTTGTAAGACTGTAGTGTGTCTTGTAAGACTGTAGTGTGTCTTGTAAGACTGTAGTGTGTCTTGTAAGACTGTAGTGTGTCTTGTAAGACTGTAGTGTGTCTTGTAAGACTGTAGTGTGTCTTGTAAGACTGTAGTGTGTCTTGTAAGACTGTAGTGTGTCTTGTAAGACTGTAGTGTGTCTTGTAAGACTGTAGTGTGTCTTGTAAGACTGTAGTGTGTCTTGTAAGACTGTAGTGTGTCTTGTAAGACTGTAGTGTGTCTTGTAAGACTGTAGTGTGTCTTGTAAGACTGTAGTGTGTCTTGTAAGACTGTAGTGTGTCTTGTAAGACTGTAGTGTGTCTTGTAAGACTGTAGTGTGTCTTGTAAGACTGTAGTGTGTCTTGTAAGACTGTAGTGTGTCTTGTAAGACTGTAGTGTGTCTTGTAAGACTGTAGTGTGTCTTGTAAGACTGTAGTGTGTCTTGTAAGACTGTAGTGTGTCTTGTAAGACTGTAGTGTGTCTTGTAAGACTGTAGTGTGTCTTGTAAGACTGTAGTGTGTCTTGTAAGACTGTAGTGTGTCTTGTAAGACTGTAGTGTGTCTTGTAAGACTGTAGTGTGTCTTGTAAGACTGTAGTGTGTCTTGTAAGACTGTAGTGTGTCTTGTAAGACTGTAGTGTGTCTTGTAAGACTGTAGTGTGTCTTGTAAGACTGTAGTGTGTCTTGTAAGACTGTAGTGTGTCTTGTAAGACTGTAGTGTGTCTTGTAAGACTGTAGTGTGTCTTGTAAGACTGTAGTGTGTCTTGTAAGACTGTAGTGTGTCTTGTAAGACTGTAGTGTGTCTTGTAAGACTGTAGTGTGTCTTGTAAGACTGTAGTGTGTCTTGTAAGACTGTAGTGTGTCTTGTAAGACTGTAGTGTGTCTTGTAAGACTGTAGTGTGTCTTGTAAGACTGTAGTGTGTCTTGTAAGACTGTAGTGTGTCTTGTAAGACTGTAGTGTGTCTTGTAAGACTGTAGTGTGTCTTGTAAGACTGTAGTGTGTCTTGTAAGACTGTAGTGTGTCTTGTAAGACTGTAGTGTGTCTTGTAAGACTGTAGTGTGTCTTGTAAGACTGTAGTGTGTCTTGTAAGACTGTAGTGTGTCTTGTAAGACTGTAGTGTGTCTTGTAAGACTGTAGTGTGTCTTGTAAGACTGTAGTGTGTCTTGTAAGACTGTAGTGTGTCTTGTAAGACTGTAGTGTGTCTTGTAAGACTGTAGTGTGTCTTGTAAGACTGTAGTGTGTCTTGTAAGACTGTAGTGTGTCTTGTAAGACTGTAGTGTGTCTTGTAAGACTGTAGTGTGTCTTGTAAGACTGTAGTGTGTCTTGTAAGACTGTAGTGTGTCTTGTAAGACTGTAGTGTGTCTTGTAAGACTGTAGTGTGTCTTGTAAGACTGTAGTGTGTCTTGTAAGACTGTAGTGTGTCTTGTAAGACTGTAGTGTGTCTTGTAAGACTGTAGTGTGTCTTGTAAGACTGTAGTGTGTCTTGTAAGACTGTAGTGTGTCTTGTAAGACTGTAGTGTGTCTTGTAAGACTGTAGTGTGTCTTGTAAGACTGTAGTGTGTCTTGTAAGACTGTAGTGTGTCTTGTAAGACTGTAGTGTGTCTTGTAAGACTGTAGTGTGTCTTGTAAGACTGTAGTGTGTCTTGTAAGACTGTAGTGTGTCTTGTAAGACTGTAGTGTGTCTTGTAAGACTGTAGTGTGTCTTGTAAGACTGTAGTGTGTCTTGTAAGACTGTAGTGTGTCTTGTAAGACTGTAGTGTGTCTTGTAAGACTGTAGTGTGTCTTGTAAGACTGTAGTGTGTCTTGTAAGACTGTAGTGTGTCTTGTAAGACTGTAGTGTGTCTTGTAAGACTGTAGTGTGTCTTGTAAGACTGTAGTGTGTCTTGTAAGACTGTAGTGTGTCTTGTAAGACTGTAGTGTGTCTTGTAAGACTGTAGTGTGTCTTGTAAGACTGTAGTGTGTCTTGTAAGACTGTAGTGTGTCTTGTAAGACTGTAGTGTGTCTTGTAAGACTGTAGTGTGTCTTGTAAGACTGTAGTGTGTCTTGTAAGACTGTAGTGTGTCTTGTAAGACTGTAGTGTGTCTTGTAAGACTGTAGTGTGTCTTGTAAGACTGTAGTGTGTCTTGTAAGACTGTAGTGTGTCTTGTAAGACTGTAGTGTGTCTTGTAAGACTGTAGTGTGTCTTGTAAGACTGTAGTGTGTCTTGTAAGACTGTAGTGTGTCTTGTAAGACTGTAGTGTGTCTTGTAAGACTGTAGTGTGTCTTGTAAGACTGTAGTGTGTCTTGTAAGACTGTAGTGTGTCTTGTAAGACTGTAGTGTGTCTTGTAAGACTGTAGTGTGTCTTGTAAGACTGTAGTGTGTCTTGTAAGACTGTAGTGTGTCTTGTAAGACTGTAGTGTGTCTTGTAAGACTGTAGTGTGTCTTGTAAGACTGTAGTGTGTCTTGTAAGACTGTAGTGTGTCTTGTAAGACTGTAGTGTGTCTTGTAAGACTGTAGTGTGTCTTGTAAGACTGTAGTGTGTCTTGTAAGACTGTAGTGTGTCTTGTAAGACTGTAGTGTGTCTTGTAAGACTGTAGTGTGTCTTGTAAGACTGTAGTGTGTCTTGTAAGACTGTAGTGTGTCTTGTAAGACTGTAGTGTGTCTTGTAAGACTGTAGTGTGTCTTGTAAGACTGTAGTGTGTCTTGTAAGACTGTAGTGTGTCTTGTAAGACTGTAGTGTGTCTTGTAAGACTGTAGTGTGTCTTGTAAGACTGTAGTGTGTCTTGTAAGACTGTAGTGTGTCTTGTAAGACTGTAGTGTGTCTTGTAAGACTGTAGTGTGTCTTGTAAGACTGTAGTGTGTCTTGTAAGACTGTAGTGTGTCTTGTAAGACTGTAGTGTGTCTTGTAAGACTGTAGTGTGTCTTGTAAGACTGTAGTGTGTCTTGTAAGACTGTAGTGTGTCTTGTAAAGACTGTAGTGTGTCTTGTAAGACTGTAGTGTGTCTTGTAAGACTGTAGTGTGTCTTGTAAGACTGTAGTGTGTCTTGTAAGACTGTAGTGTGTCTTGTAAGACTGTAGTGTGTCTTGTAAGACTGTAGTGTGTCTTGTAAGACTGTAGTGTGTCTTGTAAGACTGTAGTGTGTCTTGTAAGACTGTAGTGTGTCTTGTAAGACTGTAGTGTGTCTTGTAAGACTGTAGTGTGTCTTGTAAGACTGTAGTGTGTCTTGTAAGACTGTAGTGTGTCTTGTAAGACTGTAGTGTGTCTTGTAAGACTGTAGTGTGTCTTGTAAGACTGTAGTGTGTCTTGTAAGACTGTAGTGTGTCTTGTAAGACTGTAGTGTGTCTTGTAAGACTGTAGTGTGTCTTGTAAGACTGTAGTGTGTCTTGTAAGACTGTAGTGTGTCTTGTAAGACTGTAGTGTGTCTTGTAAGACTGTAGTGTGTCTTGTAAGACTGTAGTGTGTCTTGTAAGACTGTAGTGTGTCTTGTAAGACTGTAGTGTGTCTTGTAAGACTGTAGTGTGTCTTGTAAGACTGTAGTGTGTCTTGTAAGACTGTAGTGTGTCTTGTAAGACTGTAGTGTGTCTTGTAAGACTGTAGTGTGTCTTGTAAGACTGTAGTGTGTCTTGTAAGACTGTAGTGTGTCTTGTAAGACTGTAGTGTGTCTTGTAAGACTGTAGTGTGTCTTGTAAGACTGTAGTGTGTCTTGAAAGACTTTAGTGTGTCTTGTAAGACTGTAGTGTGTCTTGTAAGACTGTAGTATGTCTTGTAAGACTGTAGTGTGTCTTGTAAGACTGTAGTGTGTCTTGTAAGACTGTAGTGTGTCTTGTAAGACTGTAGTGTGTCTTGTAAGACTGTAGTGTGTCTTGTAAGACTGTAGTGTGTCTTGTAAGACTGTAGTGTGTCTTGTAAGACTGTAGTATGTCTTGTAAGACTGTAGTGTGTCTTGTAAGACTGTAGTGAGTCTTGTAAGACTGTAGTGTGTCTTGTAAGACTGTAGTATGTCTTGTAAGACTGTAGTGTGTCTTGTAAGACTGTAGTGTGTCTTGTAAGACTGTAGTGTGTCTTGTAAGACTGTAGTGTGTCTTGTAAGACTGTAGTGTGTCTTGTAAGACTGTAGTGTGTCTTGTAAGACTGTAGTGTGTCTTGTAAGACTGTAGTGTGTCTTATAAGACTGTAGTGTGTCTTGTAAGACTGTAGTGTGTCTTGTAAGACTGTAGTGTGTCTTGTAAGACTGTAGTGTGTCTTGTAAGACTGTAGTGTGTCTTGTAAGACTGTAGTGTGTCTTGTAAGACTGTAGTTTGTCTTGTAAGACTGTAGTATGTCTTGTAAGACTGCAGTGTGTCTTGTAAGACTGTAGTATGTCTTGTAAGACTGTAGTGTGTCTTGTAAGACTGTAGTGTGACTTGTAAGACTGTAGTATGTCTTGTAAGACTGTAGTGTGTCTTGTAAGACTGTAGTGTGTCTTGTAAGACTGTAGTGTGTCTTGTAAGACTGTAGTGTGTCTTGTAAGACTGTAGTGTGTCTTGTAAGACTGTAGTGTGTCTTGTAAGACTGTAGTGTGTCTTGTAAGACTGTAGTGTGTCTTGTAAGACTGTAGTATGTCTTGTAAGACTGTAGTGTGTCTTGTAAGACTGTAGTGTGTCTTGTAAGACTCTAGTGTGTCTTGTAAGACTGTAGTGTGTCTTGTAAGACTGTAGTGTGTCTTGTAAGACTGTAGTGTGTCTTGTAAGACTGTAGTGTGTCTTGTAAGACTGTAGTGTGTCTTGTAAGACTGTAGTGTGTCTTGTAAGACTGTAGTGTGTCTTGTAAGACTGTAGTATGTCTTGTAAGACTGTAGTGTGTCTTGTAAGACTGTAGTATGTCTTGTAAGACTGTAGTGTGTCTTGTAAGACTGTAGTATGTCTTGTAAGACTGTAGTATGTCTTGTAAGACTGTAGTGTGTCTTGTAAGACTGTAGTGTGTCTTGTAAGACTGTAGTGTGTCTTGTAAGACTGTAGTGTGTCTTGTAAGACTGTAGTGTGTCTTGTAAGACTGTAGTGTGTCTTGTAAGACTGTAGTGTGTCTTGTAAGACTGTAGTGTGTCTTGTAAGACTGTAGTGTGTCTTGTAAGACTGTAGTGTGTCTTGTAAGACTGTAGTGTGTCTTGTAAGACTGTAGTGTGTCTTGTAAGACTGTAGTGTGTCTTGTAAGAATGTAGTGTGTCTTGTAAGACTGTAGTGTGTCTTGTAAGACTGTAGTGTGTCTTGTAAGACTGTAGTGTGTCTTGTAAGACTGTAGTGTGTCTTGTAAGACTGTAGTGTGTCTTGTAAGACTGTAGTGTGTCTTGTAAGACTGTAGTGTGTCTTGTAAGACTGTAGTGTGTCTTGTAAGACTGCAGTGTGTCTTGTAAGACTGTAGTGTGTCTTGTAAGACTGTAGTGTGTCTTGTAAGACTGTAGTGTGTCTTGTAAGACTGTAGTGTGTCTTGTAAGACTGTAGTGTGTCTTGCAAGACTGTAGTGTGTCTTGTAAGACTGTAGTGTGTCTTGTAAGACTGTAGTGTGTCTTGTAAGACTGTAGTGTGTCTTGTAAGACTGTAGTGTGTCTTGTAAGACTGTAGTGTGTCTTGTAAGACTGTAGTGAGTCTTGTAAGACTGTAGTGTGTCTTGTAAGACTGTAGTGTGTCTTGTAAGACTGTAGTGTGTCTTGTAAGACTGTAGTGTGTCTTGTAAGACTGTAGTGTGTCTTGTAAGACTGTAGTGTGTCTTGTAAGACTGTAGTGTGTCTTGTAAGATTGTAGTGTGTCTTGAAAGACTGTAGAGTGTCTTGTAAGACTGTAGTGTGTCTTGTAAGACTGTAGTGTGTCTTGTAAGACTGTAGTGTGTCTTGTAAGACTGTAGTGTGTCTTGTAAGACTGTAGTGTGTCTTGTAAGACTATAGTGTGTCTTGTAAGACTGTAGTGTGTCTTGCAAGACTGTAGTGTGTCTTGTAAGACTGTAGTGTGTCTTGTAAGACTGTAGTGTGTCTTGTAAGACTGTAGTGTGTCTTGTAAGACTGTAGTGTGTCTTGTAAGACTGTAGTGTGTCTTGTAAGACTGTAGTATGTCTTGTAAGACTGTAGTGTGTCTTGTAAGACTGTAGTGTGTCTTGTAAGACTGTAGAGTGTCTTGTAAGACTGTAGTGTGTCTTGTAAGACTGTAGTGTGTCTTGTAAGACTGTAGTGTGTCTTGTAAGACTGTAGTATGTCTTGTAAGACTGTAGTGTGTCTTGTAAGACTGTAGTGTGTCTTGTAAGACTGTAGTGTGTCTTGTAAGACTGTAGTGTGTCTTGTAAGACTGTAGTATGTCTTGTAAGACTGTAGTGTGTCTTGTAAGACTGTAGTGTGTCTTGTAAGACTGTAGTGTGTCTTTTAAGACTGTAGTGTGTCTTGTAAGACTGTAGTGTGTCTTGTAAGACTGTAGTATGTCTTGTAAGACTGTAGTGTGTCTTGTAATACTGTAGTGCGTCTTGTAAGACTGTAGTGTGTCTTGTAAGACTGTAGTGTGTCTTGTAAGACTGTAGTGTGTCTTGTAAGACTGTAGTGTGTCTTGTAAGACTGTAGTGTGTCTTGTAAGACTGTAGTGTGTCTTGTAAGACTGTAGTGTGTCTTGTAAGACTGTAGTGTGTCTTGTAAGACTGTAGTGTGTCTTGTAAGACTGTAGTGTGTCTTGTAAGACTGTAGTGTGTCTTGCAAGACTGTAGTGTGTCTTGTAAGACTGTAGTGTGTCTTGTAAGACTGTAGTGTGTCTTGTAAGACTGTAGTGTGTCTTGTAAGACTGTAGTGTGTCTTGTAAGACTGTAGTGTGTCTTGTAAGACTGTAGTGTGTCTTGTAAGACTGTAGTGTGTCTTGTAAGACTGTAGTGTGTCTTGTAAGACTGTAGTGTGTCTTGTAAGACTGTAGTGTGTCTTGTAAGACTGTAGTGTGTCTTGTAAGACTGTAGTGTGTCTTGTAAGACTGTAGTGTGTCTTGTAAGACTGTAGAGTGTCTTGTAAGACTGTAGTGTGTCTTGTAAGACTGTAGTGTGTCTTGTAAGACTGTAGTGTGTCTTGTAAGACTGTAGTGTGTCTTGTAAGACTGTAGTATGTCTTGTAAGACTGTAGTGTGTCTTGTAAGACTGTAGTGTGTCTTGTAAGACTGTAGTGTGTCTTGTAAGACTGTAGTGTGTCTTGTAAGACTGTAGTGTGTCTTGTAAGACTGTAGTGTGTCTTGTAAGACTGCAGTGTGTCTTGTAAGACTGTAGTGTGTCTTGTAAGACTGTAGTGCGTCTTGTAAGACTGTAGTGTGTCTTGTAAGACTGTAGTATGTCTTGTAAGACTGTAGTGTGTCTTGTAAGACTGTAGTGTGTCTTGTAAGACTGCAGTGTGTCTTGTAAGACTGCAGTGTGTCTTGTAATACTGTAGAGTGTCTTGTAAGACTGTAGTGTGTCTTGTAAGACTGTAGTGTGTCTTGCAAGACTGTAGTGTGTCTTGTAAGACTGTAGCGTGTCTTGTAAGACTGTAGTGTGTCTTGTAAGACTGTAGTGTGTCTTGTAAGACTGTAGTATGTCTTGTAAGACTGTAGTGTGTCTTGTAAGACAGTAGTGTGTCTTGTAAGACTGTAGTGTGTCTTGTAAGACTGTAGTGTGTCTTGTAAGACTATAATGTGTCTTGTAAGACTGCAGTGTATCTACTAAGAGTGTAGTATGTCTTGTAAGACTGTAGTGTGTCTTGTAAGACTGTAGTATGCCTTGTAAGACTATAGTGTGTCTTGTAAGACTGTAGTGTGTTTTGTACGACTGTAGTATGTCTTGTAAGACTGTAGAGTGTCTTGCAAGATTGTAGTGTGTCTTGTAAGACTGTAGTGTGTCTTGTAATACTGTAGTGTGTCTTGTAAGACTGTAGTATGTCTTGTAAGACTGAACTGTGTCTTGCAAGACAGTAGTATGTCTTGTAAGACTATAGTGTGTCTTGAAAGACTGTAGTGTGTCTTGTAAGACTGTAGTGTGTCTTGTAAGACTTTAGTGTGTCTTGTAAGACTGTAGTGTGTCTTGTAAGACTTTAGTGTCTTGTAAGACTGTAGTGTGTCTTGTAAGATTGTAGTTTGCCTTGTAAGACTGTAGCATGTCTTGTAAGACTGTAGTTTGTCTTGTAAGACTGTAGTGTGTCTTGTAAGACTGTAGTGTTTCTTGTAAGACTGTAGTGTGTCTCGTAAGACTGTAGGGTGCCTTGCAAGACTGTAGTGTGTCTTGTAAGACTGTAGTGTGTCTTGTAAGACTGTAGTGTGTCTTGTAAGACTGTAGTATGTCTTGTAAGACTGAAGTGTGTCTTGTAAGACAGTAGTATGTCTTGTAAGACTATAGTGTGTCTTGTAAGACTGTAGTGTGTCTTGTAAGACTGTAGTGTGTCTTGTAAGACTGTAGTGTGTCTTGTAAGACTGTAGTGTGTCTTGTAAGACTGTAGTGTGTCTTGTAAGACTGTAGTGTGTCTTGTAAGACTGTAGTGTGTCTTGTAAGACTGTAGTGTGTCTTGTAAGACTGTAGTGTGTCTTGTAAGACTGTAGTGTGTCTTGTAAGACTGTAGTGTGTCTTGTAATACTGTAGTGCATCTTGTAAGACTGTAGTGTATCTTGTAAGACTGTAGTGTGTCTTGTAAGACTGTAGTATGTCTTGTGAGACTGTAGTGTGTCTTGTGAGACTGTAGTGTGTCTTGTAAGACTGTAGTGTGTCCTGTAAGACTGTAGTGTGTCTTGCAAGACTGCAGTGTGTCTTGAACTACAGTGTGTCTTAAAAGACTGTAGAGTGTCTTGTAAGACTGTAGTGTGTCTTGTAAGACTGTAGTGTGTGTTGTAAGACTGTAGTGTGTCTTGTAAGACTGTAGTGTGTCTTGTAAGACTGGAGTGTGTCTTGTAAGACTGTAGTGTGTCTTGTAAGACTGTAGTGTGTCTTGTAAGACTATAGTGTGTCTTGTAAGACTGTAGTGTGTCTTAGTTGTCTTGAAAGACTGCAGGTGTCTTGTAAGAGGTAGTTGTCTTGTAAGACTGGATTGTCTTGTAAGACTTAGTTGTTTTGAAAGACTGTAAGTGTCTTGTGGGACTTTTTAGTTTTTGTCTTGGGACTGAAAGTTGTTTTCTTTTAAGACTGTATGTTTTTTGGGAAGACTTTTGTGTGCTTGTAAGACGAAAAGGGTTTTGGGAAAGACTGTAGTGAAATCTTTTTAGACTGTAGTATTTTTTCTTGTAAAAAGTTTAGTGTGTCTTGTAAGATTGAAATGTGTCTTTTTAAGACTGTAGTTGTCTTGAAAGACTGTAGTTGTCTTTTAAGACTTGTTGTCTTTGAAGACTGTAGTGTGTCTTGTAAGACTGTAGTACCCCCAAAGGAGTTTAGTGTTTTCTTTGTAAGATTGTAGTGGGTCTTGTAAGACTGTAGTGTCTTGTAAGACTGTAGTTGTCTTGTAAGACTGTAGTGTGTCTTGTAAGACTGTAGTTGTTTTGGGAAGATGAGTGTGTTTTTAAACTGAGTTGTCTTGAAAGTGTAGGTGTCTTGAAAAAGGGACTGAAATTTTTCCCTTGAAAGACAAAGTGTGTCTTGAAACAGTTTTGGGGAAAACCCAGGTGTCTTGAAAAAACGGGGGGGTGTGTCTTGAAAATTGGGTAAATGTTTTGGGAAGACTGAAATTGTGTTTTAAGACGGTAGTGTGTGTTTAAGACTGTAGTTGTCTTGTAAGATTAAGTGTGTTTTGGGTAAACTGTGGTGTGTCTTCAAGCTGTAGGGGTTTTGAAAACTGAGGTGTCTTGTAAGACGTAGTGTTTTTTGTAAGATTGTGGTATGTCTTGTAAGACGGTAGTGTGTCTTGTAAACTGAAGGGGTTTTCTTGTAAGACTGTAGTTTGTCTTGAAGACTTATGTGTGTCTTTAAGACTGAAATGTTCTTTAAAAACTGTATTTAATCTTGAAATATTTGGTGTGTCTTGAAAGACTGTAGTGTGTCTTGTAAGACTGTAGTGTTCTTGTAAGACTGAAAGGTTCAAAGGGACTGTAGTGTGTTTTGAAAAAATTTTTGTGAAAATTTTGATTTGTAAGGTTTTTAAAGGTGTGTTTTTGAAGACTGTAGTGTGTCTTGAAGATTTTGTGTTTTGTAAATTTGAAAAGGGGTTTTTGTAAAATTGTAGTGTGTCTTGTAAGACTGTGGTGTGTCTTGTAAGACTGAGGGTTTTGGGTAAACTGTAGGTGTTTGTAAGCCCGTATTTTGTCTTTAAGACTGTGGGTGTGTCTTAGGAACTGTAGTGTGTCTTGAAGACGTAGTGTTTTTTAAAGATTGTAGTTTCTTGCAAGACTGAAATTTTCTTGTAAGACAGGAAAACCAAGACGAGGTGTCTTGGCAAAACTGTAGTGCCCCCTTGTAAGACTGTAGTGTGTCTTTAAACCTGTAGTCCCCTTTTGAAAGGCTGTAGTGTGTTTTGGGTAAGACTGTTTTGTGTTTTGAAGACTGTAGTTGTCTTGAAAAAGACTGAGTGTGTTTTGTAAGATTAAGTGTGTCTTGTAAGACTGTGGTGTGTCTTGAAGACTGTAGTTTTCTTGAAAGATTTAAGTGTGTCTTGAAATCAGTGGGGCCCCCGAAGATTTTGAAAGTGTGTTTTTTTAAAAGGAGGTTTTTTAAATATTTTTTAAGACTGTAGTGTTGTTTGTAAGACTGTAGTGTGTTTTTGTAAGACTTAGTTGTCTTGTAAGACTGTAGTGTGTTTTGAAGACTGTAGTGTGTCTTGAAGATTTAAAGGGTTCTTGAAAACTGAGTGTGTCTTGTAAGCCCTTAGTGTGTTTTGAAAGACTGTAGTGTCTTTGAAAGACTGCAGGGGTGTCTTGAAGGGGTGAAATGTGTCTTGTAAGACGGGTAGTTTCTTTAAAGACTGTGGGTGTCTTGGAAGACTGTATGTGTTTTGAAGACTGTGAGTTTTCTTGAAAGACTGTAGTGTTTTCTTTTTAAGCCCTTGAAGTTGTTTTTGTAAGATTTAGTGTTCTTGTAAGTTAAAGACTGTAGTGTGTCTTGAAAGACTGTAGTGTTTTTTAAGAGGGTGTATTCGTAAGACTGTATTTGCCCTTGTAAAGACTGAGTTTCTTGAAGACTGTAGTTGTCTTGTAAAACTGTAGTGGTTTTTAAAGACTGTAGTTGTTTTTTTAAGACTGTGTGTGTCTTGTAAGACTGTGGTGTGTCTTAAAGACTTTTTGAAAGTGTTTTTTCTTGAAAGGGCTGTAGTGTGTCTTGTAAATCGGGGTGTGTCTTGAAGAAAAAAGGTTTTGAAACTGAAAGGTGCCTTGTAAGATTGATGTGTCTTTTAAGATTGTAGTTTGTTTTTAAAAGACTGTAGTGTGTTTTTAAAGACTGTAGTGTTTTTTGAAAGGCTGTAGTGTGTCTTGTAAGAATTTTTTAAAAATTTAATGTCTTGTAATTTTTAAAATTGTCTTGTAAGACTGAGTGTGTCTTTAAATTTGGTGTCTTGTAAGATGAGTTGTTTTGTAAGACTGAAAGTGCCCCCGTAAGACTGTATTGTCTTGTAAGACTGTAGAAGGTCTTGTAAGACTGAAGTGTGCTTGAAGACTGTAGTGTGTCTTTTTAAGATTAGGGGCTTTGTAAGCTTTAATGTGCTTGTAAGATTTAAGTGTGTCTTGAATTTGGGGTTTTCCCAAGATTGGGGTTGTCTTGTAAGATTTTTTTTAAAGGAGTGTCTTGAAACTGTAGTGTGTCTTGTAAACTGTAGTTTGTTTTAAAGACTGGGGTTTTCTTGAAAGGACTTTTTTGGTGTGTGTCTTGAAAATATTTTTTAAATTTGGGGTTTTTGAATTTGTAGTGTGTCTTGAAAGACTGTGGTATTTTCTGTAAGGAAACTGTAGTGTGTCTTGTAATACTGTAGTGTCTTGAAAAGACTGTCGTGTGTCCGTTAGACTGTTGTGTGTCTTGGGGGGTTTTACAGTGTGTTTTTAACGGGAACCTTAAACAGTGTGTCTTGAAACTACAGTGTGTCTTGTAAACGTAGTGTGTCTTTAAGACTTAGTTGTCTTGTAAGACTGTAGTGTTTTTTTAAGACTGTGGGTTTTGTAAGACTGTAGTGTTCTTTAAGACGGTAGTTGTTTTGGGTAAGATTTAGTGTTCTTGAAAGACTGTAGTGTGTTTTTTTTAACTGAAATGTGTCTTGAAAAGGAACTTTAGGGTGTTTTTGGACTTTTAGTGTGCCCTTGTAAGACTGTAGTGTGCCCGGGTAAGACTGTAGGTGTCTTGAAGATTTAAGTTGTCTTGAAACTAAGTGTGTCTTGAAAGACGAAAGATGTCTTAAGACTTGTTTTCTTGTAAGATTGTAGTGTGTCTTGTAAGACGTAGTGTTTTTTTGGGCAAATGTGTGTGTCTTGTAAGACTTTTAGTGGTTTGAAGGGACTGTAGTGTGTCTTTAAGACTGTAGGGTGTTTTGGGAAAGACTGTGGTGTGTCTTGTAAGACTGTAGTGTGTTTTGTAAGA
Organism: Cherax quadricarinatus; assembly: GCF_038502225.1. Taxonomy (NCBI): domain Eukaryota; kingdom Metazoa; phylum Arthropoda; class Malacostraca; order Decapoda; family Parastacidae; genus Cherax; species Cherax quadricarinatus. The sequence goes on along the minus strand of NW_027195420.1, from coordinate 151,326 downwards.
CTGTAGTTTGTTTTTGTAAGACTGTAAGTATGTCTTGAAGACTGAAGGTGTCTTGTAAAAGTAGTATTTTTGTAAGACTATAGTGTTCTTGTAAGACTGTAGTTTTTTTGAAAGCCCGTAGTGTTTTTTGAAAGACTGTATTTTCCCTTTTAAAGACTGTGTGTCTTGTAAGATTGAAGTATGTCTTGTAAGACTGGTGTGTTTTGAAAGACTGTGGGTGTTTTGGGAAAGACTGTAGTGTTCTTGTAAGACTGAAAAGTATGTCTTGGGGATTTAGTTGTTTTTGAAAGATTGTAGTGTGTTTTTTTAAGACTGTAGTTGTCTTGTAAGACTGTAGTTGTTTTGGGAAGATTCGTTGTTTTTGAAAGACTGTAGTGTGTCTTGTAAACTGTATTTGTCTTGAAAGGGATTTAGTGTGTCTTGAAAGATTGTAGTGGGTCTTGTAAGACTGTAGAAATGTCTTGAAAGACTGTAGTGTGTCTTGTAAGACTGAGTGTGTTTTTGTAAGACTGAGTTTGTTTTTAAACTGTAGGTGTCTTTGCTGTAGTTGTCTTGAAAAATTTAGTGTGTCTTGTAAGACTGTAGTTTTCCCCCCCAAGACTGTAGTGTGTCTTGAAGGGCCGTGTGTCTTGAAACTCAGTGTGTCTTGAAAACTGTAGTGTGTCTTGAAGGAACTTGGTGTCTTGTAAGACTGTTAGTTTCTTTAAGACGTAGTTGTCTTTAAGACTGAAAGTATGTCTTGAAGACTGTAGTGTCTTTTAAACTGTAGGGGTTCTTGAAGCTGTAGTTTTTTGAAAGACTGTAGTTTTCTTTAAAAACGTGGGTATTTCTTTAAACTGTGGTTTTTTGTAAGACTGTAGTGTGTCTTGTAAGACTGAGTGTTTTTTTTAAGACTGTGGTTTTGTAAGACTTTAGTGTGTCTTGTAAGATTTTAGTTTTCTTGTAAGACTGTATTTTGGCCTTGTAAGACTGTGGGTTGTCTTTTTAAGACTGAATTTGGTTTTTAAAAATGTAGTTTTCTTGTAAGACTGTAGATGTCTTTAAGACTGTAGTGTGTCTTGAAAACTGTATTTGCGTTGAAAGCCCAAGTTTTTGTTTTGTAAGACTGTGGTGTTTTTGGGAAAGATTTGTAGTGTGTCTTTAAACTTAGTTGTCTTTTTTTAAACTGTAGGTGTCTTGAAAAAGACTGTAGGGGTTTTTTTGTAAGACTGTAGGTGTTTTTAAAGACTGTAGTTGCTTGAAGACTGAAAAGGTCTTGTAAGACTGTAGTTGTTTTGAAAGGACTGTAGTGTGTCTTTTAAGACGTAGTGTGCCCTTGTAAGACTGGTGTTTTTTGGGAAACTGAGTTTTCTTGAAACGTGGGGTTTTTTGGAAAGCCCGTAGGTGTTTTTAAGGGCTGTAGTGTGTCTTGAAAGACTGTAGTGTGTCTTGTAAAAATGTAGTTGTTTTTAAGCTGTAGTGTGTCTTGAAGACTGTATTGTTTTTAAAAGACTGTAGTGTGTCTTGTAAGACTGTAGTGTTCTTGAAGATTTTAAGTTGTCTTGTAAGACGGTAGTGTTTGAAAGGATTGTAGTGTGTCTTGTAAGACTGTAGTGTGTCTTGTAAGACTGTAGTGTGTCTTGTAAGACTGTAGTGTGTTTTTTTAAGACGGTTGTTTTCGTAAGACTGTAGTATGTCTTTGGACTGTAGTGTGTCTTGTAAGACTGTAGTATTCTTGAAAGACTGTAGTGTGTCTTGTAAGACTGTAGTTGTCTTGTAAGACTTAGTGTGTCTTTAAGACTGTAGTGTGTCTTGTAAGACTGTGGGTTGTCTTTAAGACTGTAGTGTGTCTTCAAGACTGTGGGGTTTCTTGCAAGACTGTAGTGTGTCTTGTAAGACTGTAGTGTCCTTGAAAGACTGTAGGTTTTTGCAAGACTGTACTGTGTCAAACAAGACTGTAGTGTGTCTTGTAAGACTGTGGTGTGTCTTGAAGACTGTAGTGTGTCTTTAAGACTGTAGTGTGTCTTGAAGATTAGTGTGTCTTTAAGACTGTAGTGTGTCTTTTAAGACTTTTGTATGTCTTTAAGACTGTGGGATGTCTTGTAAGACTGTGGTTTTTTAAAAGACTGTAGTATTCTTTAAACTGTAGTGTGTCTTGTAAGACTGTAGTATGTTTTTGTAAGACTGTAGTGTGTCTTGAAAGACTGTAGTTTTCTTGTAAGACTGAAATTGTGTCTTGAAGACTGTAGTGTGTCTTGTAAGACGTAGTGTGTCTTGCAAGACTGTAGTGTGTCTTCCCAAGACTGTAGTGTGTTTTGTAAGACTGTAGTGTGTTTTAAGACTGTAGTTTGTCTTGTAAGACTGTAGTGTGTCTTGTAAGACTGTAGTTGTCTTTAAGGTTGTAGTGTGTCTTGTAAGACTGTAATATGTCTTGTAAGATTTAAAAATATGTCTTGAAAGCCCTGTGGTGTCTTGTGATTGTAGTGTGGCTTGTAAGACTGTAGTATTTTTTAAGACTGTAGTTTTTCCTGAAAGACTGTATATGTTTTGAAGATGAGGGTCTTGTAAGAGTAGTTGTCAAGACTTAGTTTTCTTGAAGACTGAGTTGTTTTGAAGACTGTATGTGACTTGTAAGACTGTGTTTTTTCGGGTAGACTGTAGTGGTCTTGTAAGATTAGATGTCTTGAAGACTGTTGTGCTTTAAGATGTAGTGTTTGGGTGACTGTAGTTTCTTGAGACGTATTTGTCTTGTAAATTTAGTGTGTTTTTAAAGATTGTGTGTCTTGTAAGACTGAGTTGTCTTGTAAACTGTGTGTTTAAAGACTTCGGGTCTTTTAGACTGTAGTGTTTGAAGACTAGTTGTTTTAAAAAATTTAGTGTTTTGGGGATTGAGTGGTCTTGTAAGACTAGGGGTTTTGTAAGACTGTAGGTGTCTTGTAAGAGTAGTTGTCTTGTAAGACTGTAGTTGTCTTGAAGACTGTAGTGTGTCTTGTAATCTGAGTTGTTTTAAAAAGACTGTGGGGTGTCTTGTAAACTGTAGTGTGCAAATTAGTGTGTCTTGAAGACTGTGTGCTTGAACTAAGTGTGTCTTGTGTAAAGACTGTAGGTGTCTTGTAAGACTGATGTCTTTAAGCGTTTTTTAAGGGTTTTTCTTGTAAGACTGTAGGTGTCTTGTAAACTGAGTGTGTTTTTAAGCTGTAGGTCAAAGCCCCGGGTTGTCTTGAAGACGAGTGGTCTTGAAGATGAGGTGTCGTAAGACGTGGGTCTTGTAAGACGTAGTGGTTGTAAGACTGAGTGTCTTTGTCTTGTAAGACTGTAGTGTGTCTTGTAAGACTGTAGTGTGTCTTGTAAGACTGTAGTGTGTCTTGTAAGACTGTAGTGTGTCTTGTAAGACTGTAGTGTGTCTTGTAAGACTGTAGTGTGTCTTGTAAGACTGTAGTGTGTCTTGTAAGACTGTAGTGTGTCTTGTAAGACTGTAGTGTGTCTTGTAAGACTGTAGTGTGTCTTGTAAGACTGTAGTGTGTCTTGTAAGACTGTAGTGTGTCTTGTAAGACTGTAGTGTGTCTTGTAAGACTGTAGTGTGTCTTGTAAGACTGTAGTGTGTCTTGTAAGACTGTAGTGTGTCTTGTAAGACTGTAGTGTGTCTTGTAAGACTGTAGTGTGTCTTGTAAGACTGTAGTGTGTCTTGTAAGACTGTAGTGTGTCTTGTAAGACTGTAGTGTGTCTTGTAAGACTGTAGTGTGTCTTGTAAGACTGTAGTGTGTCTTGTAAGACTGTAGTGTGTCTTGTAAGACTGTAGTATGTCTTGTAAGACTGTAGTGTGTCTTGTAAGACTGTAGTGTGTCTTGTAAGACTGTAGTGTGTCTTGTAAGACTGTAGTGTGTCTTGTAAGACTGTAGTGTGTCTTGTAAGACTGTAGTGTGTCTTGTAAGACTGTAGTGTGTCTTGTAAGACTGTAGTGTGTCTTGTAAGACTGTAGTGTGTCTTGTAAGACTGTAGTGTGTCTTGTAAGACTGTAGTATGTCTTGTAAGACTGTAGTGTGTCTTGTAAGACTGTAGTGTGTCTTGTAAGACTGTAGTGTGTCTTGTAAGACTGTAGTGTGTCTTGTAAGACTGTAGTGTGTCTTGTAAGACTGTAGTGTGTCTTGTAAGACTGTAGTGTGTCTTGTAAGACTGTAGTGTGTCTTGTAAGACTGTAGTGTGTCTTGTAAGACTGTAGTGTGTCTTGTAAGACTGTAGTGTGTCTTGTAAGACTGTAGTGTGTCTTGTAAGACTGTAGTGTGTCTTGTAAGACTGTAGTGTGTCTTGTAAGACTGTAGTGTGTCTTGTAAGACTGTAGTGTGTCTTGTAAGACTGTAGTGTGTCTTGTAAGACTGTAGTGTGTCTTGTAAGACTGTAGTGTGTCTTGTAAGACTGTAGTGTGTCTTGTAAGACTGTAGTGTGTCTTGTAAGACTGTAGTGTGTCTTGTAAGACTGTAGTGTGTCTTGTAAGACTGTAGTGTGTCTTGTAAGACTGTAGTGTGTCTTGTAAGACTGTAGTGTGTCTTGTAAGACTGTAGTGTGTCTTGTAAGACTGTAGTGTGTCTTGTAAGACTGTAGTGTGTCTTGTAAGACTGTAGTATGTCTTGTAAGACTGTAGTGTGTCTTGTAAGACTGTAGTGTGTCTTGTAAGACTGTAGTGTGTCTTGTAAGACTGTAGTGTGTCTTGTAAGACTGTAGTGTGTCTTGTAAGACTGTAGTGTGTCTTGTAAGACTGTAGTGTGTCTTGTAAGACTGTAGTGTGTCTTGTAAGACTGTAGTGTGTCTTGTAAGACTGTAGTGTGTCTTGTAAGACTGTAGTATGTCTTGTAAGACTGTAGTGTGTCTTGTAAGACTGTAGTCTTGTGTCTTGTAAGACTGTAGTGTGTCTTGTAAGACTGTAGTGTGTCTTGTAAGACTGTAGTGTGTCTTGTAAGACTGTAGTGTGTCTTGTAAGACTGTAGTGTGTCTTGTAAGACTGTAGTGTGTCTTGTAAGACTGTAGTGTGTCTTGTAAGACTGTACTGTGTCTTGTAAGACTGTAGTGTGTCTTGTCAGACTGTAGTGTGTCTTGTAAGACTGTAGTGTGTCTTGTAAGACTGTAGTGTGTCTTGTAAGACTGTAGTGTGTCTTGAAAGACTGTAGTGTGTCTTGTAAGACTGTAGTGTGTCTTGTAAGACTGTAGTGTGTCTTGTAAGACTGTAGTGTGTCTTGAAAGACTGTAGTGTGTCTTGTAAGACTGTAGTGTGTCTTGTAAGACTGTAGTGTGTCTTGTAAGACTGTAGTGTGTCTTGTAAGACTGTAGTGTGTCTTGTAAGACTGTAGTGTGTCTTGTAAGACTGTAGTGTGTCTTGTAAGACTGTAGTGTGTCTTGTAAGACTGTAGTGTGTCTTGTAAGACTGTAGTGTGTCTTGTAAGACTGTAGTGTGTCTTGTAAGACTGTAGTGTGTCTTGTAAGACTGTAGTGTGTCTTGTAAGACTGTAGTGTGTCTTGTAAGACTGTAGTGTGTCTTGTAAGACTGTAGTGTGTCTTGTAAGACTGTAGTGTGTCTTGTAAGACTGTAGTGTGTCTTGTAAGACTGTAGTGTGTCTTGTAAGACTGTAGTGTGTCTTGTAAGACTGTAGTGTGTCTTGTAAGACTGTAGTGTGTCTTGTAAGACTGTAGTGTGTCTTGTAAGACTGTAGTGTGTCTTGTAAGACTGTAGTGTGTCTTGTAAGACTGTAGTGTGTCTTGTAAGACTGTAGTGTGTCTTGTAAGACTGTAGTGTGTCTTGTAAGACTGTAGTGTGTCTTGTAAGACTGTAGTGTGTCTTGTAAGACTGTAGTGTGTCTTGTAAGACTGTAGTGTGTCTTGTAAGACTGTAGTATGTCTTGTAAGACTGTAGTGTGTCTTGTAAGACTGTAGTGTGTCTTGTAAGACTGTAGTGTGTCTTGTAAGACTGTAGTGTGTCTTGTAAGACTGTAGTGTGTCTTGTAAGACTGTAGTGTGTCTTGTAAGACTGTAGTGTGTCTTGTAAGACTGTAGTGTGTCTTGTAAGACTGTAGTGTGTCTTGTAAGACTGTAGTGTGTCTTGTAAGACTGTAGTGTGTCTTGTAAGACTGTAGTGTGTCTTGTAAGACTGTAGTGTGTCTTGTAAGACTGTAGTGTGTCTTGTAAGACTGTAGTGTGTCTTGTAAGACTGTAGTGTGTCTTGTAAGACTGTAGTGTGTCTTGTAAGACTGTAGTGTGTCTTGTAAGACTGTAGTGTGTCTTGTAAGACTGTAGTGTGTCTTGTAAGACTGTAGTGTGTCTTGTAAGACTGTAGTGTGTCTTGTAAGACTGTAGTGTGTCTTGTAAGACTGTAGTGTGTCTTGTAAGACTGTAGTGTGTCTTGTAAGACTGTAGTGTGTCTTGTAAGACTGTAGTGTGTCTTGTAAGACTGTAGTGTGTCTTGTAAGACTGTAGTGTGTCTTGTAAGACTGTAGTGTGTCTTGTAAGACTGTAGTGTGTCTTGTAAGACTGTAGTGTGTCTTGTAAGACTGTAGTGTGTCTTGTAAGACTGTAGTGTGTCTTGTAAGACTGTAGTGTGTCTTGTAAGACTGTAGTGTGTCTTGTAATACTGTAGTGTGTCTTGTAAGACTGTAGTGTGTCTTGTAAGACTGTAGTGTGTCTTGTAAGACTGTAGTGTGTCTTGTAAGACTGTAGTGTGTCTTGTAAGACTGTAGTGTGTCTTGTAAGACTGTAGTGTGTCTTGTAAGACTGTAGTGTGTCTTGTAAGACTACAGTGTGTCTTGTAAGACTGTAGTGTGTCTTGTAAGACTGTAGTGTGTCTTGTAAGACTGTAGTGTGTCTTGTAAGACTGTAGTGTGTCTTCTAAGGCTGTAGTGTGTCTTGTAAGACTGTAGTGTGTCTTGTAAGACTGTAGTGTGTCTTGTAAGACTGTAGTGTGTCTTGTAAGACTGTAGTGTGTCTTGTAAGACTGTAGTGTGTCTTGTAAGACTGTAGTATGTCTTGTAAGACTGTAGTGTGTCTTGCAAGACTGTAGTGTGTCTTGTAAGACTGTAGTGTGTCTTGTAAGACTGTAGTGTGTCTTGTAAGACTGTAGTGTGTCTTGTAAGACTGTAGTGTGTCTTGTAAGACTGTAGTGTGTCTTGTAAGACTGTAGTGTGTCTTGTAAGACTGTAGTGTGTCTTGTAAGACTGTAGTGTGTCTTGTAAGACTGTAGTGTGTCTTGTAAGACTGTAGTGTGTCTTGTAAGACTGTGTCTTGTAAGACTGTAGTGTGTCTTGTAAGACTGTAGTGTGTCTTGTAAGACTGTAGTGTGTCTTGAAAGACTATAGTGTGTCTTGTAAGACTGTAGTGTGTCTTGTAAGACTGTAGTGTATCTTGTAAGACTACAGTGTGTCTTGTAAGACCGTAGTGTGTCTTGTAAGACTGTAGTGTGTCTTGTAAGACTACAGTGTGTCTTGAACTACAGTCTGTCTTGAAAGTCTGTAGTGTGTTTTGTAAGACTGTAGTGTGTCTTTTAAGACTGTAGTGTGTCTTGTAAGACTGTAGTTTGTCTTGTAAGACTGTAGTGTGTCTTGTAAGACTTTAGTGTGTCTTGTAAGACTGTAGTGTGTCTTTTAAGACTGTAGTGTGTCTTGAAAGACTGTAGAGTGTCTCGCAAGACTGTAGTTTGTCTTGTAAGACTGTAGTGTGTCTTGTAAGACTGTAGTGTGTCTTGTAAGACTGTACTGTGTCTTGTAAGACTGTAGTATGTCTTGTAAGACTGTAGTGTGTCTTGTAAGACTTTAGTGTGTCTTGTAAGACTTTAGTGTGTCTTGTAAGACTGTAGTGTGTCTAGTAAGATTGTAGTGTGTCTTGTAAGACTGCAGTGTCTCTTGAACTACAGTGTGTCTTGAAAGACTGTAGTGTGTATTGCAAGACTGTAGTGTGTCTTGTAAGACTGCAGTGTGTCTTGTAAGACTGTAGTGTGTCTTGTAAGACTGTAGTGTGTCTTGTAAGACTGTAGTGTGTCTTGTAAGACTGTAGTGTGTCTTGTAAGACTGTAGTGTGTCTTGTAAGATGGTAGTATGTCGTGTAAGACTGTAGTATGTCTTGTAAGACTGTACTATGTCTTGTAAGACTGTAGTGTGTCTTGTAAGACTGTAGTGTGTCTTGTAAGACTGTAGTGAGTCTTGTAAGACTGTAGTGTGTATTGTAATACTGTAGTGTGTCTTGTAAGACTGTAGTGTGTCTTGTAAGACTATAGTGTCTCTTGTAAGACTGTAGTGTGTCTTGTAAGACTGTAGAGTGTCTTGTAAGACTGTAGTGTGTCTTTTAAGACTGTAGTATGTCTTGTAAGATTACAGTGTGTCTTGAACTACAGTCTGTCTTGAAAGTCTGTAGTGTGTTTTGTAAGACTGTAGTGTGTCTTGTAAGACTGTAGTGTGTCTTGTAAGACTGTAGTGTGTCTTGTAAGACTGTAGTGTGTCTTGTAAGACTGTAGTGTGTCTTGTAAGACTGTAGTGTGTCTTGTAAGACTGTAGTGTGTCTTGTAAGACTGTAGTATGTCTTGTAAGACTGTAGTGTGTCTTGTAAGACTGTAGTGTGTCTTGTAAGACTGTAGTGTGTCTTGTAAGACTGTAGTGTGTCTTGTAAGACTGTAGTGTGTCTTGTAAGACTGTAGTTTGTCTTGTAAGACTGTAGTGTGTCTTGTAAGACTGTAGTATGTCTTGTAAGACTGTAGTGTGTCTTGTAAGACTGTAGTGTGTCTTGTAAGACTGTAGTGTGTCTTGTAAGACTACAGTGTGTCTTGTAAGACTGTAGTGTGTCTTGTAAGACTGTAGTATGTCTTGTAAGACTGTAGTGTGTCTTGTAAGACTGTAGTGTGTCTTGTAAGACTGTAGTGTGTCTTGTAAGACTGTAGTGTGTCTTGTAAGACTGTAGTATGTCTTGTAAGACTGTAGTGTGTCTTGTAAGACTGTAGTATGTCTTGTAAGACTGTAGTGTGTCTTGTAAGACTGTAGTGTGTCTTGTAAGACTGTAGTATGTCTTGTAAGACTGTAGTGTGTCTTGTAAGACTGTAGTGTGTCTTGTAAGACTGTAGTGTGTCTTGTAAGACTGTAGTGTGTCTTGTAAGACTGTAGTGTGTCTTGTAAGACTGTAGTGTGTCTTGTAAGACTGTAGTGTGTCTTGTAAGACTGTAGTGTGTCTTGTAAGACTGTAGTGTGTCTTGTAAGACTGTAGTGTGTCTTGTAAGACTGTAGTGTGTCTTGTAAGACTGTAGTGTGTCTTGTAAGACTGTAGTGTGTCTTGTAAGACTGTAGTGTGTCTTGTAAGACTGTAGTGTGTCTTGTAAGACTGTAGTGTGTCTTGTAAGACTGTAGTGTGTCTTGTAAGACTGTAGTGTGTCTTCTAAGACTGTAGTGTGTCTTGTAAGACTGTAGAGTGTCTTGTAAGACTGTAGTGTGTCTTGTAAGACTGTAGTGTGTCTTGTAAGACTGTAGTGTGTCTTGTAAGACTGTAGTGTGTCTTGTAAGACTGTAGTGTGTCTTGTAAGACTGTAGTGTGTCTTGTAAGACTGTAGTGTGTCTTGTAAGACTGTAGTGTGTCTTGTAAGACTGTAGTGTGTCTTGTAAGACTGTAGTGTGTCTTGTAAGACTGTAGTGTGTCTTGTAAGACTGTGGTGTGTCTTGTAAGACTATAGTGTGTCTTGTAAGACTGTAGTGTGTCTTGTAAGACTGTAGTATGTCTTGTAAGACTGTAGTATGTCTTGTAAGACTGTAGAGTGTCTTGTAAGACTGTAGTGTGTTTTGTAAGACTGTAGTATGTCAAATACGACCACAGTATGTCTTGTAAGACTGTAGTGTGTCTTGTAAGACTGTAGTGTGTCTTGTAAGACTGTATTGTGTCTTGTAAGACTGTAGTGTGTCTTGTTAGACTGTAGTGTGTCTTGTAAGACTGTAGTATGTCTTGTAAGACTGTAGTGTGTCTTGTAATACTGTAGTGTGTCTTGTAAGACTGTAGTGTGTCTTGTAAGACTGTAGTGTGTCTTGTAAGACTATAGTATGTCTTGTAAGACTGTAGTGTGTCTTGTAAGACCGTAGTATATCTTGTAAGACTGTAGTGTGTCTTGAAAGACTGTAGAGTCCTGTAAGACTGTAGTGTGTCTTGCAAGACTACAGTGTGTCTTGAACTACAGTGTGTCTTGAAAGACTGTACTGTGTCTTCTAAGACTGTAGTGTGTCTTGTAAGACTGTAGTGTGTCTTGTAAGACTATAGTGTGTCTTGTAAGACTGTAGTGTGTCTTGTAAGACCGTAGTGTGTCTTGTAAGACCGTAGTGTGTCTTGTAAGACTGTAGTGTGTCTTGCAAGACTGTAGTGTCTCTTGTAAGACTGTAGTGTGTTTTGTAAGACTGTAGTGTGTCTTGTAAGACTGTAGTGTGTCTTGTAAGACAGTAGTGTGTCTTGTAAGACTGTAGTGTGTCTTGTAAGACTGTAGTATGTCTTGTAACACTGTAGTATGCCGTGTAAGACTGTAGTGTGTCTTGTAAGACTGTAGTGTGTCTTGTAAGACTGTAATATGTCTTGTAAGACTGTAATATGTCTTGTAAGACTATAGTGTGTCTTGTAAGACTGTAGTGTGACTTGTAAGACTGTAGTGTGTCTTGTAAGACTGTAGTGTGTCTTGTAAGACTGTAGTGTGTCTTGTAAGACTGTAGTGTGTCTTGTAAGACTGTAGTGTGTCTTGTAAGACTGTAGTGTGACTTGTAAGACTGTAGTGTGTCTTGTAAGACTGTAGTGTGTCTTGTAAGACTGTAGTGTGTCTTGTAAGACTGTAGTGTGTCTTGTAAGACTGTAGTGTGTCTTGTAAGACTGTACTGTGTCTTGTAAGACTGTAGTGTGTCTTGTAAGACTGTAGTGTGTCTTGTAAGACTGTAGTGTGTCTTGTAAGACTGTAGTGTGTCTTGTAAGACTGTAGTATGTCTTGTAAGACTGTAGTGTGTCTTGTAAGACTGTAGTGTGTCTTGTAAGACTGTAGTGTGTCTTGTAAGACTGTAGTGTGTCTTGTAAGACTGTAGTGTGTCTTGTAAGACTGTAGTGTGTCTTGTAAGACTGCAGTGTGTCTTGTAAGACTGTAGTGTGTCTTGTAAGACTCTAGTGTGTCTTGTAATACTGTAGTGTGACTTGTAAGACTGCAGTGTGTCTTGTAAGATTGTAGTGTGTCTTGTAAGACTATAGTGTGTCTTGTAAGACTATAGTGTGTCTTGTAAGACTGTAGTGTGTCTTGTAAGACTGTAGTGTGTCTTGTAAGACTGTAGTGTGTCTTGTAAGACTGTAGTGTGTCTTGTAAGACTGTAGTGTGTCTTGTAAGACTGTAGTGTGTCTTGTAAGACTGTAGTGTGTCTTGTAAGACTGTAGTGTGTCTTGTAAGACTGTAGTGTGTCTTGTAAGACTGTAGTGTGTCTTGTAAGACTGTAGTGTGTCTTGTAAGACTGTAGTGTGTCTTGTAAGACTGTAGTGTGTCTTGTAAGACTGTAGTGTGTCTTGTAAGACTGTAGTGTGTCTTGTAAGACTGTAGTGTGTCTTGTAAGACTGTAGTGTGTCTTGTAAGACTGTAGTGTGTCTTGTAAGACTGTAGTGTGTCTTGTAAGACTGTAGTGTGTCTTGTAAGACTGTAGTGTGTCTTGTAAGACTGTAGTGTGTCTTGTAAGACTGTAGTATGTCTTGTAAGACTGTAGTGTGTCTTGTAAGACTGTAGTGTGTCTTGTAAGACTGTAGTGTGTCTTGTAAGACTGTAGTGTGTCTTGTAAGACTGTAGTGTGTCTTGTAAGACTGTAGTGTGTCTTGTAAGACTGTAGTGTGTCTTGTAAGACTGTAGTGTGTCTTGTAAGACTGTAGTGTGTCTTGTAAGACTGTAGTGTGTCTTGTAAGACTGTAGTATGTCTTGTAAGACTGTAGTGTGTCTTGTAAGACTGTAGTGTGTCTTGTAAGACTGTAGTGTGTCTTGTAAGACTGTAGTGTGTCTTGTAAGACTGTAGTGTGTCTTGTAAGACTGTAGTGTGTCTTGTAAGACTGTAGTGTGTCTTGTAAGACTGTAGTGTGTCTTGTAAGACTGTAGTATGTCTTGTAAGACTGTAGTGTGTCTTGTAAGACTGTAGTGTGTCTTGTAAGACTGTAGTGTGTCTTGTAAGACTGTAGTGTGTCTTGTAAGACTGTAGTGTGTCTTGTAAGACTGTAGTGTGTCTTGTAAGACTGTAGTGTGTCTTGTAAGACTGTAGTGTGTCTTGTAAGACTGTAGTGTGTCTTGTAAGACTGTAGTGTGTCTTGTAAGACTGTAGTGTGTCTTGTAAGACTGTAGTGTGTCTTGTAAGACTGTAGTGTGTCTTGTAAGACTGTAGTGTGTCTTGTAAGACTGTAGTGTGTCTTGTAAGACTGTAGTGTGTCTTGTAAGACTGTAGTGTGTCTTGTAAGACTGTAGTGTGTCTTGTAAGACTGTAGTGTGTCTTGTAAGACTGTAGTGTGTCTTGTAAGACTGTAGTGTGTCTTGTAAGACTGTAGTGTGTCTTGTAAGACTGTAGTGTGTCTTGTAAGACTGTAGTGTGTCTTGTAAGACTGTAGTGTGTCTTGTAAGACTGTAGTGTGTCTTGTAAGACTGTAGTGTGTCTTGTAAGACTGTAGTGTGTCTTGTAAGACTGTAGTGTGTCTTGTAAGACTGTAGTGTGTCTTGTAAGACTGTAGTGTGTCTTGTAAGACTGTAGTGTGTCTTGTAAGACTGTAGTGTGTCTTGTAAGACTGTAGTGTGTCTTGTAAGACTGTAGTATGTCTTGTAAGACTGTAGTGTGTCTTGTAAGACTGTAGTGTGTCTTGTAAGACTGTAGTGTGTCTTGTAAGACTGTAGTGTGTCTTGTAAGACTGTAGTGTGTCTTGTAAGACTGTAGTGTGTCTTGTAAGACTGTAGTGTGTCTTGTAAGACTGTAGTGTGTCTTGTAAGACTGTAGTGTGTCTTGTAAGACTGTAGTGTGTCTTGTAAGACTGTAGTGTGTCTTGTAAGACTGTAGTGTGTCTTGTAAGACTGTAGTGTGTCTTGTAAGACTGTAGTGTGTCTTGTAAGACTGTAGTGTGTCTTGTAAGACTGTAGTGTGTCTTGTAAGACTGTAGTGTGTCTTGTAAGACTGTAGTGTGTCTTGTAAGACTGTAGTGTGTCTTGTAAGACTGTAGTGTGTCTTGTAAGACTGTAGTGTGTCTTGTAAGACTGTAGTGTGTCTTGTAAGACTGTAGTGTGTCTTGTAAGACTGTAGTGTGTCTTGTAAGACTGTAGTGTGTCTTGTAAGACTGTAGTGTGTCTTGTAAGACTGTAGTGTGTCTTGTAAGACTGTAGTGTGTCTTGTAAGACTGTAGTGTGTCTTGTAAGACTGTAGTGTGTCTTGTAAGACTGTAGTGTGTCTTGTAAGACTGTAGTGTGTCTTGTGTAGTGTGTCTTGTAAGACTGTAGTGTGTCTTGTAAGACTGTAGTGTGTCTTGTAAGACTGTAGTGTGTCTTGTAAGACTGTAGTGTGTCTTGTAAGACTGTAGTGTGTCTTGTAAGACTGTAGTGTGTCTTGTAAGACTGTAGTGTGTCTTGTAAGACTGTAGTGTGTCTTGTAAGACTGTAGTGTGTCTTGTAAGACTGTAGTGTGTCTTGTAAGACTGTAGTGTGTCTTGTAAGACTGTAGTGTGTCTTGTAAGACTGTAGTGTGTCTTGTAAGACTGTAGTGTGTCTTGTAAGACTGTAGTGTGTCTTGTAAGACTGTAGTGTGTCTTGTATGACTGTAGTGTGTCTTGTAAGACTGTAGAGTCTTGTAAGACTGCAGTGTGTCTTGTAAGACAGTAGAGTGTCTTGTAAGACTGTAGTGTGTCTTGTAAGACTGTAGTGTGTCTTGTAAGACTGTAGTGTGTCTTGTAAGACTGTAGTGTGTCTTGTAAGACTGTAGTGTGTCTTGTAAGACTGTAGTGTGTCTTGTAAGACTGTAGTGTGTCTTGTAAGACTGTAGTGTGTCTTGTAAGACTGTAGTGTGTCTTGTAAGACTGTAGTGTGTCTTGCAAGACTACAGTGTGTCTTGAACTACAGTGTGTCTTGAAAGACTGTAGTGTGTCTTGTAAGACTGTAGTGTGTCTTGTAAGACTGTAGTGTGTCTTGTAAGACTGTAGTGTGTCTTGTAAGACTGTAGTGTGTCTTGTAAGACTGTAGTGTGTCTTGTAAGACTGTAGTGTGTCTTGCAAGACTGTAGTGTGTCTTGTAAGACTGTAGTGTGTCTTGTAAGACTGTAGTGTGTCTTGTAAGACTGTAGTGTGTCTTGTAAGACTGTAGTGTGTCTTGTAAGACTGTAGTGTGTCTTGTAAGACTGTAGTGTGTCTTGTAAGACTGTAGTGTGTCTTGTAAGACTGTAGTGTGTCTTGTAAGACTGTAGTGTGTCTTGTAAGACTGTAGTGTGTCTTGTAAGACTGTAGTGTGTCTTGTAAGACTGTAGTGTGTCTTGTAAGACTGTAGTGTGTCTTGTAAGACTGTAGTGTGTCTTGTAAGACTGTAGTGTGTCTTGTAAGACTGTAGTGTGTCTTGTAAGACTGTAGTGTGTCTTGTAAGACTGTAGTGTGTCTTGTAAGACTGTAGTGTGTCTTGTAAGACTGTAGTGTGTCTTGTAAGACTGTAGTGTGTCTTGTAAGACTGTAGTGTGTCTTGTAAGACTGTAGTGTGTCTTGTAAGACTGTAGTGTGTCTTGTAAGACTGTAGTGTGTCTTGTAAGACTGTAGTGTGTCTTGTAAGACTGTAGTGTGTCTTGTAAGACTGTAGTGTGTCTTGTAAGACTGTAGTGTGTCTTGTAAGACTGTAGTGTGTCTTGTAAGACTGTAGTGTGTCTTGTAAGACTGTAGTGTGTCTTGTAAGACTGTAGTGTGTCTTGTAAGACTGTAGTGTGTCTTGTAAGACTGTAGTGTGTCTTGTAAGACTGTAGTGTGTCTTGTAAGACTGTAGTGTGTCTTGTAAGACTGTAGTATGTCTTGTAAGACTGTAGTGTGTCTTGTAAGACTGTAGTGTGTCTTGTAAGACTGTAGTATGTCTTGTAAGACTGTAGTGTGTCTTGTAAGACTGTAGTGTGTCTTGTAAGACTGTAGTGTGTCTTGTAAGACTGTAGTGTGTCTTGTAAGACTGTAGTGTGTCTTGTAAGACTGTAGTGTGTCTTGTAAGACTGTAGTGTGTCTTGTAAGACTGTAGTGTGTCTTGAAAGACTGTAGAGTGTCTTGCAAGACTGTAGTGTGTCTTGTAAGACTGTAGTGTGTCTTGTAAGACTGTAGTGTGTCTTGTAAGACTGTAGTGTGTCTTGTAAGACTGTAGTGTGTCTTGTAAGACTGTAGTGTGTCTTGTAAGACTGTAGTGTGTCTTGTAAGACTGTAGTGTGTCTTGTAAGACTGTAGTATGTCTTGTAAGACTGTAGTGTGTCTTGTAAGACTGTAGTGTGTCTTGTAAGACTGTAGTGTGTCTTGTAAGACTGTAGTGTGTCTTGTAAGACTGTAGTGTGTCTTGCAAGACTGTAGTGTGTCTTGCAAGACTGTAGTGTGTCTTGTAAGACTGTAGTGTGTCTTGTAAGACTGTAGTGTGTCTTGTAAGACTGTAGTGTGTCTTGTAAGACGGTAGTATGTCTTGTAAGACTGTAGTGTGTCTTGTAAGACTGTAGTGTGTCTTGTAAGACTGTAGTGTGTCTTGTAAGACTGTAGTGTGTCTTGTAAGACTGTAGTGTGTCTTGTTAGACTGTAGTGTGTCTTGTAAGACTGTAGTGTGTCTTGCAAGACTGTAGTGTGTCTTGTAAGACTGTAGTGTGTCTTGTAAGACTGTAGTGTGTCTTGTAAGACTGTAGTGTGTCTTGTAAGACTGTAGTGTGTCTTGTAAGACTGTAGTGTGTCTTGTAAGACTGTAGTGTGTCTTGTAAGACTGTAGTGTGTCTTGTAAGACTGTAGTATGTCTTGTAAGACTGTAGTGTGTCTTGTAAGACTGTAGTGTGTCTTGTAAGACTGTAGTGTGTCTTGTAAGACTGTAGTGTGTCTTGTAAGACTGTAGTGTGTCTTGTAAGACTGTAGTGTGTCTTGTAAGACTGTAGTGTGTCTTGTAAGACTGTAGTGTGTCTTGTAAGACTGTAGTGTGTCTTGTAAGACTGTAGTGTGTCTTGCAAGACTGTAGTGTGTCTTGTAAGACTGTAGTGTGTCTTGTAAGACGGTAGTGTGTCTTGTAAGACTGTAGTGTGTCTTGTAAGACTGTAGTGTGTCTTGTAAGACTGTAGTGTGTCTTGTAAGACTGTAGTGTGTCTTGTAAGACTGTAGTGTGTCTTGTAAGACTGTAGTGTGTCTTGTAAGACTGTAGTGTGTCTTGAAAGACTGTAGTGTGTCTTGTAAGACTGTAGTATGTCTTGTAAGACTGTAGTATGTCGTGTAAGACTGTAGTGTGTCTAGGAAGACTACAGTGTGTCTTGAACTACAGTATGTCTTGAAAGACTGTTGAGTGTCTTGCAAGACCGTAGTGTGTCTTGTAAGACTGTAGTGTGTCTTGTAAGACTGTAGTGTGTCTTATAAGACTGTAGTATGTCTTGTAAGACTGTAGTGTGTCTTGTAAGACTGTAGTGTGTCTTGTAAGACTGTAGTATGTCTTGTAAGACTGTAGTGTGTCTTGTAAGACTGTAGTGTGTCTTGTAAGACTGTAGTGTGTCTTGTAAGACTGTAGTGTGTCTTGTAAGACTGTAGTTTGACTTGTAAGACTACAGTGTGTCTTGAACTAGAGTGTGTCTTGAAAGACTGTAATGTGTCTTGTAAGACTGTAGTGTGTCTTCTAAGACGGTAGTGTGTCTTGTAAGACTGTAGTGTGTCTTGTAAGACTGTAGTGTGTCTTGTAAGACTGTAGTGTGTCTTGTAAGACTGTAGTGTGTCTTGCAAGACTGTAGTGTGTCTTGCAAGACTGTAGTGTGTCTTGTAAGACTGTAGTGTGTCTTGTAAGACTGTAGTGTGTCTTGTAAGACTGTAGTGTGTCTTGTAAGACTGTAGTGTGTCTTGTAAGACTGCAGTGTCTCTTGAACTACAGTGTGTCTTGAAAGACTGTAGTGTGTCTTGCAAGACTGTAGTGTGTCTTGTAAGACTGTAGTGTGTCTTGTAAGACTGTAGTGTGTCTTGTAAGACTGTAGTGTGTCTTGTAAGACTGTAGTGTGTCTTGTAAGACTGTAGTGTGTCTTGTAAGACTGTAGTGTGTCTTGTAAGACTGTAGTGTGTCTTGTAAGACTGTAGTGTGTCTTGTAAGACTGTAGTGTGTCTTGTAAGACTGTAGTGTGTCTTGTAAGACTGTAGTGTGTCTTGTAAGACTGTAGTGAGTCTTGTAAGACTGTAGTGTGTCTTGTAAGACTGTAGCGTGTCTTGTAAGACTGTAGTGTGTCTTGTACTATATATCTTGAAGATTATTGTCTTGAAAGACTGAAAAGGAGTCCTTGCTGTAGTTGTTTTGCAAGACTACAGTTTTCTTGAACTACAAGTGTCTTGAAAAACTGTACTGTGTCTTCTAAGACTGTAGTGTGTCTTGTAAGACTGTATTTCTTGAAAGACTATAGTTTTCTTTAAGACTGTTGGTGTCTTGAAGCCCCCTTTTCTTGTAAGACCTGTGTGTCTTTAAGACTGTAGTGTGTCTTAAGACTGTAGTTCTCTTTAAGACTGTAGTGTGTTTGTAAGACTGTAGTGTGTCTTTAAGACGAGTGTGTCTTTAAGACAGAAAATTTGTCTTTAAGACTGTAGTGTTCTTTAAGACTGTAGTATGTTTTTAACACTGTAGTATCCGTGTAAGACTTAGTGTGTCTTTAAGACTAAAATTTTTGTAAGACTGTAGTTTTCTTGTAAGACCTGTGTGTTTTTAAAGCCCGTAGTGTTCTTTAAGACTGTAGTGTTCTTCAAGATGTATTTTTTTAAAAAGACTGTATTTGTTTTTTAAGACTGTAGTTGTCTTGTAAGACTTAGTGTGTCTTGTAAGCTGATTTCTTGTAAGACTGTAGTGTGTCTTTAAGACTTAGTATGTCTTTAACACTGTAGTATGCCTGTAAGACTGTAGTGTGTCTTTAAGACTGTAGTGTGTCTTGTAAGACTGAAAATTGTCTTGAAGACTGTAATATTCTTTAAGACTAAAATTTTCTTGAAGACTGTATTTGGCTTAAGATTTAGTATGTTTTTAAGACTGAGTGTGTCTTTAAGCTTGTGTGTCTTGTAAGACTGTAGAGTGTCTTTGACTGTATGTGTCTTGTAAGACGGGTGTGTTTTTAAAAAAGACTTGTGTGTTTTTAAAGACTGAGTGTGTCTTGTAAGACTGCAGTGTGTCTTGAAAGTTTGTAATTGACTTTAAGACTGAAAAGTATGTCTTGAAACTGTAGTGTGTCTTTGTTTGGGTTTGGTTTGCTAAGACTGATGTTTTTTAAAAGACTGAGTTGTTTTTAAAAGATTTATTGACTTAAGACTGTAGTGTGTCTTGTGACTGTAGTGTGACTTTAAGACTGTAGTATGTCTTGTAAGCTAAATTCTTGTAAGACTTAGTGTGTCTTGTAAGACTGTAGGGGACTTTAAGACTGGTATGTTTTTAAGATTTATGTTCTTGTAAGACTGAGTTTCTTTAAGACTGTAGAGTGTTTTTAAGACTGTAGTGTCTTTGACTTAGTTGTCTTGAAGACTTAGTGTTTCTTGAAAGACTGTATATGTCTTCAAGACTGTACTTTCTAAAGACTTAGTGTTCTTTAAGACTGGTTTCTTTAATACTAAGTACTCTTTAATACTGTAATTGTTTTTAAGACTGTAGTGTCTTAAAAAAGTATATTTTTTAAAGACTGTAGTTTTCTTGAAAGACTGTAGTGTGTCTTTAAGACTGTGTGTGTCCTGTAAGACTGTAGCGTGTCTTGCAAGACTACAGTGTTTTGAACTACAGTTGTTTGAAAGACTGGGGGTGTCTTGCAAGACTTAGTGTTCTTTAAGACTGTATGTTTGAGACTGTAGTTTCTTGAAAGACTGTAGTGTTCTTGAAAACTGTTTGTCTTGTAAGACTGTAGTATGTTTTGAAAGACAGTAGTATTCTGTAAGACTTAGTATGTTTGAACTGTTTTTTGTAAGACTTAGTGTGTCTTAAGACTGAGTGTTCTTTTAAGCTGAAGTGTTCTTTAAGACTGTTTTCTTGTAAGACTGTAGTGGGGCAAAATAAGACTTAGTGTGTCTTTAAGACTGTAGTGTTTTGTAAGACTGTAGTTCTTGAAGACTGTAGTTTTCTTGTAAGACTGTAGTGTTCTTGTAAGACCGTATTTCTTGTAAGCTGTGGGTTGTCTTGTAAGACTTGTATGTCTTAGAGTGGTTTTCTTTAAGACAGTAGTTTCTTGAAAGACATAGTTGTTTTGAAGACTGTAGTTTTCTTGTAAGACTGAGTGTATCTTGGCTACAGTGTGTCTTTAAGACCGTAGTGTGTCTTGAAGACTGAGTGTGTCTTGTAAGACTACAGTGTGTCTTGAACTACAGTCTTTGAAAATCTGTAGTTTTTTTTGAAGCTTATTGTCTTTTAAGACTGTAGTGTGTCTTGAAGACTGATTTGTTTGTAAGACTTAGTGTCTTGGGGGCTTTAGTGTGTCTTAAAAGACTTAGTGTGTTTTTTAAGACTGAGTGTTTAAAAGCTGAAGTGTCCCCCAAAGACTGTAGTTTGTCTTTAAGACTGAGTGTGTCTTGAAAGACTGTAGTGTTCTTTAAAACTGTCTGTTCTTTAAGACTGTAGTATGTCTTGTAAGCTGTGTTGTCTTTAAGACTTTAGTGTTCTTTAAGACTTTGGTGTGTTTTAAGACTGTAGTGTTCAAAATAAGATTGTAGTGTGTCTTGAAGACTGCAGTGTCTCTTGAACACAGTGTGTCAAAAAGACTGTAGTTTTATTAAAGACTGTAGTTTTCTTGTAAGACTGAAATTTTCTTGTAAGACTGTAGTGTGTTTTTAAAGACTGTAGTGTTCTTGAAGACTTAGTGTGTTTTAAGACTGTATTTCTTGAAGACTTGGTTGTCTTTAAATGGTAGTATGTCTTAAGACTGTAGTATTCTTGGACTGTACTATGTCTTTGACTGGGGTTTTAAGACTGTATGTTTTTAAAAGACTGTAGTAGCTTGAAGACTGAGTTGTTTTAATACTTAGTTGTCTTGTAAGACTGTAGTGTGTCTTGAAGACTATAGTGTCTCTTGAAGACTGTAGGTGTCTTGTAAGACTGTAGAGTGTCTTGTAAGACTGTAGTGTGTCTTTAAGATTTAGTATGTCTTGTAAGATTACAGTGTGTTTGAACACATTTGTCTTGAAAGTCTGTAGTGTGTTTTGTAAACTGTAGTTTTCTTGTAAGACTGTAGTGTTCTTTAAGACTGAGTGTTTTTTAAGCTTGGTGTCTTTAAGCTGTAGTGTGTCTAGGAAGACTTAGGTTCGAAACTGTAGTGTTCTTGGGGAAGCTTTTGTATGTTTGTAAGACTTATGGTCTTTAAGACAGTAGTTTTTTGAAAGACTATAGTGTTTTTTGTAAGACTGAGTTTCTTTAAATTTAGTGTATCTTGAAGACTACAGTGTGACTTTGATTTAAAATTATCTTCAAGACGGGGTTTTCTTTAGACTTTGGGTTTGAAACTGAGTGTGTCTTGTAAGACTTCTTTTCTTTAAGACTTGTATTTTTGTAAGCTGTATTGTTAAGACTGTAGTGTTCTTGTAAGACTGTAGTGTGTCTTTAAGAAGTAGTATGTCTTTAAGACTGATATGTCTTGAAGACTGTAGTGTGTCTTGAAGACTGTAGTATGTTTTTAAAGGACTTAGTGTGTTTTGAAAAACTGAGGTGTCTTGAAAGACTGTAGTTTCTTGTAAGACTGTAGTGTGTCTTGTAAGACTGTAATATCTCTTGTAAGACTGTAGTGTGTCTTGTAAGACTGTAGGTGTTTGTAAGACTGATTGTCTTTTAGACTTAGTGTCTTTAAGACTGTAGTATGTCTTGAAGACTTTAGTGTGTCTTGAAGACTGCTTTTGTCTTTAAGCTTGTATGTCTTTGACAGTAGTGTGTCTTAAAGACTGTGTGTGTCTTGGGCGGGTTGTTTTTTAAAAGACTTATGTGTCTTTAAGACTGAGTGTGTCTTGTAAGACTTATTTTTCTAAGACTGAGTTGTCTTCTAAGACTGTAGTGTGTCTTCAAAGACTGTGGTTCTTTAAGACTGTAGAGTGTCTTGAAAGACTGTAGTGTGTCTTGAAAGACTGTAGTATGTCTTATCGACATAGTTTTCTTTATGACTGTAGTTGTCTTGTAAGATTTAGTGTTCTTTAAGACGGGTTGTTTTTTAAAAGACTGAGTATTTTTAGATTTAGTTTTCTTGAAGTCTGTGTATGTTTTTAAGATTTATTGTTTTTGAAAACTGTAGTTGTCTTTGCTGTGGTTGTCTTGTAAGACTATAGTGTGTCTTGAAGACTGTAGTGTGTCTTTAAGATTTAGTATTCTTGAAGACTGTATTATTTTTAAGACTAAAGTGTTTAAGACTGTAGTTTTTTGTAAGACTGAATTCAAATTAAACAGTATGTCTTGTAAGACTTAGTTTTTCTTTAAGACTGTGTTGTCTTGTAAGACTGTTTGTTCTTTAAGCTGTAGTGTGTTTTGAGACTGTAGTGTGTCTTGTAAGACTGTAGTATGTCTTTAAGACTTAGTGTTTTTAATACTGTAGTTTTTTTAAAGACTTATTTCTTGAAAGACTATTTGTTCTTGTAAGACTATAGTATTTTTGTAAGACTGTAGTGTGTCTTAAAGACCGTAGTATATTTTTAAAGACTGTGGTGTCTTAAAAACTGTGAGCCCTTTAAAGACGGGTTGTCTTGAAAGACTACAGTGTGTCTTAACTACAGTGTTTTTGAAAGACTGACTTTCTTCTAAGACTGTAATTTTTTAAAACTGTAGTGTGTCTTGAAGACTATAGTGTTTTTTAAGACTGTAGTTTTTTTAAAAGACCAAAATTGTCTTTAAGCCCTTTGTTTTAAACTGAGTTGTCTTCAAGACTGTAGTGTCTCTTTAAATTTAAAATGTTTTGTAAGACTGTAGTTTTCTTGTAAGACTGTATGTTTTTTAAAAGACAGTAGTGTTTTTTAAAGCTGTAGTGTTTTTAAGCTGTGTATTCTTTAAACTGTAGTATCCGTTAAGTTTAGTGTGTTTTAAGACTATAGTGTGTCTTTAAACTGTATTGTTTTTAAAAGACCTGTGTTCTTGAAGCCCCTTTAGTTGTCTTTAAGACTTAGTGTTCTTAAAAGCTGTAGTGTGTCTTTAAGACTTTGGTGTGTTTTGTAAGACTGATGTGTCTTTAAGACTGTAGTGTGTCTTTAAGACTGTAGTGTGTCTTGAAGACTTAGTGTGTCTTGTAAGACAGTAGTATGTCTTTAAACTGTAAGAAAATTGTAAGACTGTAGTGTGTTTTAAGCTGTATTGTCTTTGACTTAATATTCTTTAAGATTAAAATTTTCTTATAAACTGTAATATTTTAAGACTATAGTGTGTCTTGAAAGACTGTAGTTGACTTAAAGACTTTAAATGTCTTGGACTGAGTGTGTCTTGTAAGACTGTAGTGTGTCTTGTAAGACTTAAGTTCTTTAAGACTGTAGTGTTTTTTAAAGACTTAGTGTTCTTGAAGACTTAGTTGTCTTGTAAGACTCCAGTGTGTCTTGTAAGACTTAATGTGATTTTAAGACTTAGTATTCTTGTAAGACTTAAGTGTCTTATAAGACTGGGTGTGTTTGAAGACTTAGTGTTTTTTAAAGACTGAGTGTGTCTTGAAGACTGTAGTGTGTTTTTAAAACTGTAGTGTGTCTTGTAAGACTGTAGTGTGACTTGTAAGACTGTAGTATGTCTTTGGGTTTGAGTTCTTGAAGACTGAGTTTCTTGAAGACTGTAGTGTGACTTGTAAGACTGTAGTATGTCTTGTAAGACTGTAGTGTGTCTTTAAGACTGTAGTGTGTTTTTAAAGACTGAGAGTGTCTTGAAGACTGTAGTGTGTCTTTAAGATTGTATGTTTTTGAAAGCTGTAGTTTTCTTAAAAGACTTTTTTTCTTCAAGACTGTACTTCACAAGACTTGTTTCTTGTAAGCTGTATTTCTTGTAAGACTGTAGTGTTCATAAACTGAGTGTGTTTGAACTGAGTGTGTCTTAAGACTGAGTGTTTTTAAGACGTTGTATTCGTTAAGATTGTAGTATGTCTTGTAAGACTGTGTTGTCTTTGACTGTATATGTCTTGAAGACTGTAGTGTGTCTTTAAACTGGTATGTCTTGTAAGACTTAGTGTGTTTTAAGACTGTAGTGTTTTTAAGACTGTAGTGTGTTTTTAAGAAACTTAGTTGTCTTTAAGACTGTAGTTTTCTTGAAGACTGTATTTTTTTTTAAGACGGTTGTATGTCGTGTAAGACTGAGTATTCTTGTAAGCTTGGTTGTCTTGAAGACTGTAGTGCGCTTGTTAGACTGTTGTGTCTTGGACTGTATATTCTTTAAGACGTTTTTTTAAGACTGTATTTGTCTTGTAAGCTGTAGTGTTTTTTTAAGACTTGGTATTCTTGTAAGACTGTAGTGTTCTTGAAATACAATACGTCTTGAATACTGTAGTGTTCTTTAAGACTTATTTTCAAGACCTGTATTCTTGTAAGACTTAGTTTTTTAAAAAGACTTAGTTTTCTTGTAAGACTGTAGTGTGCCCTGAAGACTGTAGTGTGTCTTGCAAGACCATGTCTTGAACAAGTGTGTCTTGAAAGACTTATTCTTCAAGACTGTATTGTCTTGAAGACTGTAGGGTTTTTGCTGTAGTGTGTCTTGAAGACTTAGGTTCTTTAAGACTGGTGTCTTAAGACTGTAGTGTGTCTTCAGGACTGTGGTTTCTTTAAGACTGAAAATGTTTTTTTAAGAGGGTTTTGTTGAAAGACTTATATTCTTGTAAGACTGTAGTTGTCTTGTAAGACTGTAGTATTTTTTTAAGACTGAGTGTTCTTGTAAGACTGAGTTTTCTTAAGACTGTAGTTGTTTTGGGGAGATTTTGGGTTGTCTTAAAACTGAAAATTTCTTGAAGACTGTAGTGTGTCTTGTAAGACTGTAGTTTTCTTGAAGACTGCAGTGTGTCTTTAAGACAGTAGTGTTCTTTAAAAGACTGAATTTCTTTGCGTATATGTCTGTAAGACTGTGTATGTCTTTAAACTGTATTTCTTTGACTGAGTTGTCTTGTTAGACTGTAGTGTGTCTTGTAAGACTGGATGTCTTGTAAGACTTTAGTGTGTCTTGTAAGACTGCAGTGTTTTTTAAGCTGTATATTCTTTAAACTTAGTTGTTTAAATACTTGTGTGTCTTGAAAGACTGTCTGTGTTTTAACTGTAGTGTGTCTTTAAGACTGTAGTGTTCTTTAAGACTGTAGTGTTCTTAAAGCGAGTATGTCTTTAAAAAAACTTTAGAAATTCTTGAAGACTTAGTGTGTTTTTAAAGACTGAGATGTCGTTCACTATAGTAGTCTTGAAGACGAGTGTGTTTTTTAAGACTGTAGTATTTTAGGGAACTGTAGTATTTTTTAAAGACTGTAGTTTTCTTTAAGACTTATTGTTTTGTAAGACTGTAGTGTTTTTTGAAACTTAGTGTTTTGAAGCTAAGTGTTCAAGACTGTGGTTGTCTTGAAGACTGTAGTGTTCTTTAAACTGTAGTGTTTTTAAGACTGATTGTCTTGCAGACTGTATTTTTTTGGGACTGTAGTTTTTTAAGATGGTTTTTTTAAGCCCCTGTGTGTCTTGTAAGACTGTAGTGTTTTTTTAAGACTGTAGTGTGTCTTTAAGACTGTAGTATCCTTTTTAAAGCTGTAGTGTGTCTTGTAAGACTGTAGTGTGTCTTGAAGCTGTAGTTTGCTTAAGACTACAGTGTTTTTAAAACAGTTTTCTTAAAAGACTGTACTGTTCTTCAAGACTTATTTCTTGTAAGACTGTGTTTTTAAGACTGTAATGTGTCTTGAAGACTGTAGTGTTCTTAAAAGACTGTAGTGTTTAAAAGACTTGTGTTCACACTACAGTTTTTAAACAATGTTTTTGTAAGACTGTAGTGTTCTTTAAATGTAGTTTTCTTGTAAGACTGTATTGTTTTTTAAGACTGTAGTGTGTCTTTAAACTGTAGTTGTCTTGAAGACTACAGTTTTCTTGAACACAGTTTTCTTGAAAGACTGTAAGTTTCAAGACTGTATTGTCTTGAAAGACTGAGAGTGTCTTCAAGACTGTAGTTTGTCTTAAAAAGACTACGGTTCTTGAACTCAGTGTGTCTTGAAAAGACTGTAGTTTCTTAAAAGCCCCTTTGGTTGTCTTTAAGACTGTAGTTTTCTTGAAGACAATTTGTCTTTAAACTACAGTGTGTCTTGAACACAGTGTGTTTTAAAAATGTAGTGTGCTTAAAGACTATGTTCTTTAAAACTGAAAATTCTTTAAGACTAGTGTGTCTTGTAAGACTTGGGGTTGTCCTGTAAGACTGTAGTGTGTTTTGCAAGACTCTAGTGTGTTTTAAGACTGTAGTGGTTTTAAGACTGTAGTGTGTCTTGGAGACTGTAGTTTTCTTGTAGACTGTAGTGTGTCTTTAAAGACTTTAGTTTTCTTTAAGACTGTAGTGTTCTTCAAGACTGTAGTGTGTCTTGAAAGACTTAGTGTGTCTTTAAAGACTGTAGTGTTTTCAAGACTGTAGTGTTCGAAGACTGTGTGTGTTTTTAAGACTTGGTTGTCTTTAAGACTTTTCCTTTAAGACTTATGTGTCTTGCAAGACTTAGTTCATCAAGACTGTATTGTCTTCAAGACTGTATGTTCTTGAAGACTGTAGTGTGTCTTTAAACTGTAGTTGTTTTGAAGACTGAGTGTGTCTTTGACTGTAGTGTGTCTTGAAAAGGTTTAGTGTGTCTTTTAAGACTGTAGTTGTCTTTGCGGTAGTACGTCGTGTAAGACTGGTATTTTTTAAGACTGTAGTTTTTTTGTAAGACTGTAGTGTGTCTTGTAAGACTGTAGTGTGTCTTGAAAGACTTAGGGGCTTTAAGACTGTAGTGCTCTTGTTAGACTGTAGTGTTCTTTAAGACTTAGTATTTTTTAAAGCTGTAGTGTTCTTTAATACTGAATACGTCTTTAATACTGTATTTTTCTTCCTAAGATTTATGTGTCTTGTAAGCCCTAGTATGTTTTTAGGACTGTAGTGTGTCTTAAAAGACTGTAGTGTTTTTAAGATTTGGTGTTCCTGAAAGACTGTAGTTTTCCCTTAAGACTGTAGGTGTCCAAGACTGTAGTGTGTCTTGCAAGACTACAGTGTTTAAACTACAGTGTGTTTTGAAAGACAGAAGTGTCTTCAAGGGGCTGTAGTTGTCTTTAAGACTTAATTTCTTTAAGACTTATTGTCTTTAAAACTGTATGTTTTTTTTAAGACTGTGGTTTCTTGAAGACATTAGTTTTCGTGTAAGACTGTATATTCTTTAAGACTTAGTGTTCTTTAAGACTGTAGTATGTTTTTAAAAGACTGTAGTGTGTTTTTAAAAGACTGTAGTTTTCTTGAAGACTGTGTGTTCTTGAAGACTGTAGTGTGTCTTGTAAGACTGTAGTGTTCTTGCAAGACTGTATTTCTTAAAGACTGAATTTCAAAGACTGTAGTGTTTTTTAGAAGAAGGTGTCTTTAAGACTGTATGTGTCTTGAAGACTTAGTATGTCTTGTAAGCTGTAGTGTTCTTGAAGACTGTAGTTTCTTTAAGACTTAGTTTTCTTTAAGACTGGTGTTCTTTAAACTTATTGGTTTGTTGCCTGTAGTTTTCTTGTAAGACTGTAGTATGTTTAAAGACTTTGGTTTCTTGTAAGACTGCAGTGTGTCTTTAAGACTGTAGTATTTTATAAGACTGTATTTCTTGTAATACTGTAGTGTGTCTTGTAAGACTGAGTTGTCTTGAAAGACTTATGTTTTTTAAGACTTAGTATTCTTCTAAGACTGTGTATGGCTTTGCCCAAGAGTTCTTCAAGACTGTAGTTTTTTTAAGACTGTAGTTGTTTTTAAAAGACTTGGTGTTTTTTAAAGACTTAGGTCCTTTAAGACTGTATTTGTCTTTAAGACATAGTTTCTTTAAGACTGTAGTGTTCTTGGACTTAGTGTTCTTGTAAGACTGTAGTGTGTCTTAAGACTGTAGTGTCCTTTAAGCTGTAGTGTGTCTTGTAAGACGGTAGTTGTCTTGTAAGACTGGTTTCTTCAAGACTGCAGTTTTCTTAAAAGACTGTAGGTGTTTTAAGACTGTAGTGTGTCTTTAAGACTGTAGTGTTTCTTGTAAGACTGTAAGTGTGTCTTGTAAGACTGAGTGTGTCTTGAAAGACTTATGGAAAAAAAAGACTGTAGTATTTTTTAAAAGACCCCTAGATTCTGTAAGACTGTAGTGTTCTAGGAAGACAAAGTTTTCTTGAACACAGTATTCTTAAAAAGACTTTAGTTTTTCCCAAGACCTAGTTTTCTTGAAGACTTAGTGTGTCTTGTAAGACTGTAGTTTCTTATAAGACTGTAGTATGTCTTTAAGACTGTAGTGTGTCTTGAAAGACTGGTGTTTTTTAAAGACTGTAGTTTCTTGTAAGACTGTAGTGTGTCTTGTAAGACTGTTGTGTTTTAGATGTGGTGTTTAAAAAGTGCTTGGGGCTTTAAAAGCTGTAGTTTAATTTAAGACTGGGGTTTTAATTTTCGTGTGTCAAGGGGCGTAATTGCTTTAAGTGATTTCTTTCTAAACAGTAGTGTTTTTTAAAGATTAGGTGTTTGAAGACTGAGTGTTTTTTAAAGACTGTAGTGTTCTTACAAATTTGGGGTTTTTCAAGCTGAGTGTTTTAAAGTGTTTGTTTTTAAAAGGGCTTAGTTTTCTTGAAAGACTATTTTTTAAGATTTTCTTAAAGCTGTATTTCTTAAAGACGCAGTTTCTTGAACTACATTGTCTTGAAAGACTGTTTGTCTTGCAAGACTTAGTGTGTCTTGTAAGACTGCATTTTTCATGAATTTAGTGTGTTTTAAGACTTAGTGTGTCTTGAAAGACTGTAGTGTGTCTTTAAGACTGAAAATTGTCTTTAAGCTTAGTGTGTCTTAAAAGATGGTAGTATGTCTTAAAGTTTTAATGTCTTTAAGCTTACTATGTCTTTGACTGTATTGTGTCTTTAAGACTGTAGTGTGTCTTAAGACTTGTGAGTCTTGTAAGACTGTAGTTGTATTTTCATATGGTCTTTAAGACTGAGTGTGTCTTGAAAGACTATATTCTTTGAAAGACTTTAGTGTGTCTTGTAAGACTTAGTTGTCTTTAAGACTTAGTTGTCTTATAAGACTTGTATTCTTGAAAGATTACAGTGTGTCTTAAACTCAGTCTGTCTTAAAAAATCTGTAGTGTGTTTTGTAAGACTTAGTGTGTTTTTTAAGACTTTAGTGTTTTGAAGACTGTATTTTTGTCTTTAAGACAGTGTGTCTTGAAGACTGTGGGTGTGTTTTTGGCTTAGTGTTCTTGTAAGACTGAGTGTGTCTTTAAGACTGTGGTGTCTTTAAGACTTAGTGTTTTTTAAAAAGACTGTGTTTCTTGTAAGATAGTGTGTTTGTAAGACTGTATGTTTTGGGAAGACGGGGTGTTCTTGTAAGACTTAGTATTTTTTGAAGACTGTAGTGCGTCTTAAAAGACATATATTGAAAGCTATAGTGTTTTTTGTAAGACTGAGTATGTTTTAAGACCAGTGTGTCTTAAAACAAAGTGTGTCTTGAAAGACTGTGGGTTCTTGCAAGACTGAGTTTTCTTGAAGACTGAGTTGTTTTTAAAGGGGGTTGTCTTGAAGACTTAGTGTGTCTTTAAGACTTAGTGTTCTTAAAAGACTTGGTGTCTTGAAGACTGTAGTATGTTTTAAGACTGTAGTGTTTTAAAGACTTAGATGTCTTGAAGACTGTAGTATGTCTGAAGACTGTAGTATGTCTTGTAAGACTGGTGTGTCTTGTAAGACTTAGTATGTCTTTAAGACTGTAGTTTCTTGAAAGACTGTAGTTTTCTTGTAAGACTGGTGTTCTTAGACTTATTTTCTTGAAAGACTGTAGTATCTTTTAAAAAATGTTTGTCTTGAAGACTGTAGTGTGTCTTGTAAGACTGTAGTGTGTTTTTTTGACTTAGTATTCTTGTAAGACTTTAGTTTTCTTGAAGACTGCAGTTTTCTTTAAGACTTAGTATTCTTGAAACTGTAGTTGTTTTAAGACTGTAGTTGTCTTGAAGACTGATGTGTCTTCAAGATGTGGGTGTTCTTGTAAGACTTGAGTGTCTTGTAAGACTTTGGGAAGTGTTTTAAGACTGTAGTGTTCTTGTAAGACTGTGTATGTCTGTACGACTATATGTGTTTTTAAAAGACTGTAGTTTTCTTTAAGACTGTAGTTTCTTTAAACTGAAATTTCTTTAAGACTATAGTTTCTTTAAGACTGTAATGTGTCTTGTAAGACTGTAGTATTCTTTGACTTAGTATTCTTTAAGATTTAAAAAGTGTCTTGTAAGACTGTAGTTGTTTTTGAAGACTGTAGTATGTCAAATACGATTATATGTCTTTAAAAGTTGTCTTTAAGATGTAGTTTCTTGAAGCTTTTAGTGTCTTGTAAGATTTGTATTTTCTTGTAAGACTGTGTGTGTTTTTAAATTGTATTGTCTTTAAGACTGTAGTGTGTCTTTGACTGGTGCGTCTTGAAAGACTATGGTATATTTTTAAAGATTTAGTGTGTCTTGTAAGTGTGTATGTCTTGTAAGACTGTAGTGTTCTTGTAATACTGAGGTGTCTTGTAAGACTGTAGTTGTCTTAAAGACTATATATGTTTTTAAGATTTTAGGTGTCTTGAGACCTAGTATATCTTGTAAGACTGTAGTGTGTCTTGAAAGACTGTAGTTTTCCTGAAAGACTGTAGTTTTCTTGCAAGACTACAGTTTTTCTTGAACACAGTTTTCTTGAAAGACTTACTGTGTCTTCTAAGACTGATGTGTCTTTGGGGGCTTAGTGTTCTTCTAAGACTGAGTTTTCTTGTAAGACTGTAGTTTTCTTGTAAGACTATAGTTTTGTCTTGCGACTGAGTGTGTCTTGTAAGCCCGATTTCTTGAAGCCTATTTTCTTGAAAGGGCTGAGTTATCTTGCAAGACTGAGTGTGTTTTTTAAGACTGTAGTGTGTTTTGAAGACTGTAGTGTGTTTTTAAGACTAATGGTTTAAGACTGTGTGTTCTTGTAAGACTTAGTTTGTCTTGAAAGACTGTAGTATTCTTTAACACTGTAGTATCCCTGAAGATGTGGTTTTGCATGCTACATGTTCTTAAACCGTGTGTCTTAAAAGACTGTAGTGTCTTCAAGACTTGAGGGGTTTTGAAGACTTATTTGTCTTTAAGACTGATGTTCTTGTAAGACTGTAGTGTTCTTGTAAGACTGAGTTTCTTTAAGACTTATTTCTTTAAGACTTAATGTGTCTTTAGACTGTAGTGTTCTTGTAAGACTGTAGGTATTTAAAAGACTGAGTTGACTTTAAGACTGTGTAATGTTTATGGCTGTATGTTCTTGAAGACTGTAGAGTGTCTTTAGACTGTAGAGTTCTTGAAGACTGTAGTGTTCTTTGACTGCAGTGTGTCTTTGACTGAATTGACTTTGACTTAGTATGTCTTGTAAGACTGTAGTGTTTTTTAAAAAGACTGTAGTGTGTTTTAAGACTTTGTGTCTTTAAGACTGAGTTACTAAGGTAGTATTCTTGTAAGACTGAGTGTGACTTTAAGACTGTAGTATTCTTGTAAGACTGAAGTGTCTTTAAGACTGAGTGTGTTTTTAAGACTGAGTTGTCTTTAAACTGATTTTTGGACTGTAGTGTTTTTTAAAGACTGTAGTGTGACTTTAAGACTGTAGTATGTCTTTAAGACTGAGTGTTCTTGTAAGACTGTAGTTTTTTTGGGACTGTAGTGTTTTGGCAGTAATGTCTTTAAGACTGTAGTGTTTTTTAAGACTTAGTGTTTTGAAAGCTTATTTTTTCAAGACTGTACTGTTCTAAAGACTGTTTTTGTTTTAAGACTGTAGTCTGTGTTTAAGACTTATGTGTCTTGAAAGATTTAAATTGTCTTTAAGACTGTAGTGTTTTTAAGACTGTAGTGTGTCTTGTAAGACTGTGGTGTGTTTTAAGACTGGTTTGTCTTTGCTGTAGTGTGTTTTTAAGACTGTAGTATGTCTTTAAGACTGAGTGTTCTTAGACTGTAGTGTTCTTTGCTGTAGTGTGTCTTGTAAGACTGTATGTCTTGAAGACTGTAGTGTTTTGAAACTGAGTGTGTCTTGAAAGACTGAAGTGTTCTTCAAGATTTATGTTTAAAAAGCTGTAGTGTTTTGAAGCTGTATCTGTGTTTAAGACAGTGTGTGTCTTGAAAGACTGAGTTGTCTTGTAAGACTGTGGTTTAAAGACATTTTGTATGTTTTTAAAGACAATGTCTTTAAGACTGTAGTGTGTCTTTAAGACTTAGTATGTCTTTAAGACTGTAGTGTTCTTTGAAAATTTAGTATTCTTTAAGACTGTAGTGTGTCTTTAAGACTGTAGTATTCTTTAAGCTGTAGTGTGTCTTGTAAGACTGATTGTCTTAAAGACTGATTGTCTTTGCTTATTTCTTCAAGACTTATTTCTTCAAGACTGTAGGTTCTTTGGACTGTAGGTTTTTGGACTGTGTGTGTCTTGAAAGACTGTAGTGTGTTTGTAAGACTTTAGTGTGTCTTTGGCTGAGTGTGTCTTGTAAGACTGTAGTGTGTCTTGTAAGACTGTAGTTTTTTTAAAGAAGGTAGTATTTGAAGACTGGTGTGACGTAAGACTTGTTTCTTTAAGACTAGAGTGTCTTTAAGACTGTATTTTTTAAAATTAATTTGCTTTAAGACTTAGTTGTCTTAAGACTGTAGTTGTTTAAAGACTTATTGCCCAAAAGACTGTAGTATGTCTTGTAAGACTGTAGTGTGTCTTTAAGACTGTAGTGTCTTGAAGACTTAGTGTTCTTGTAAGACTGTAGAGTGTCTTTAAGACTGAGTTGTCTTGAAGACTGTGTGTCTTGAAAGACTGTAGTTTTTTTTGCAAGACTTGCTTGGTCAAACAAGACTTAGTGTTCTTGTAAGACTGTAGTCTTGTTTGAGACTTAGTGTGTCTTGTAAGACAGTTGTCTTGAAGACTGTATGTGTTTTTTTAAGACATTTTGTATTCGTTAAAGACTTAGTATGTCTTGTAAGACTTTTTTGTTTGTAGATGATATTCAAAGACTGAGTTTTTAGGGAACTTAGTTTTCCCTGTAAGACTGTAGTTTTCTTGTAAGACTGTAGTTTTTTTTTAAGATTTAGTGTTCTTGAAAGACTGTAGTGTTCTTAAGACTGTTAAGTGCTTGAAAGACTGTAATTCTTGAAAGACTGTAGTGTTTTTTAAGACTGTAGTTTTCTTGTAAGACTGGTGTTCTTGAAGACTTTAGTGTGTCTTTAAGGCTGTAGTTTTCTTTAAGACTGTAGTGTTTTTTAAAGAAGGTAGTATGTGTGTGACTGGTATGTCTTGTAAGACTTATCGTTCTTTAAGATGTAGTTTTCTTTAAGCTTGTGTTCTTAAAGACTGTAGTGCTCTTGTTAGACTGTGTGTGTTTTTAAAAGACTGTATATGTCTTTAAGACTTCAGTTGTTTTTTAAGACCGTAGTATGTCTTGTAAGACAGTAGTTTTCTTGAAAGCGGGAGGTTGTCTTTAAGACTGTAGTGTGTCTTAAAAGACTACAGTGTTTTGCACAGTGTGTTTGAAAGACTGTAGAGTGTCTTCAAGACTTAGTGTGTCTTTAAACTGAGTTTTCTTTAAACTGAGTTTTTTGTAAGACTGTAGTGTGTCTTGAAAAATTAGTTGTCTTGTAAAAGTGTAGTGTGTCTTTAAGACTTTGTTTTAAAGACTGTAGTGTGTCTTCAGGACTGTATTTTGTCTTGTAAGACTGGTGTGTCTTTTAAGACAGTAGTATGTCTTAAGACTGTAGTATGTCTTTAAGATTTAGTGTTCTTTAAGATTTTAAATGTCTTTAAGACTGTATTTCTTGAAGACTTAGTTGTCTTGCGAGACTGTAGTTTTCTTCAAGACTGTATTTTTTTAAGACTTGTGTTCTTGAAGACTGTGTTTTTCTTTGACTTATGTCTTTAAGACTGTAGTTGTTTTAAAGACTTAGTGTTCTTGTAAGACAGTAGTATTCTTAAGACTGTAGTATGTCTTAAGACTGTAGTTGTCTTGAAGACTTGGTTGTCTTTTAGACTGTAGTTGTCTTAAAAAGACTGAATTCTTTAGACTTTGGGTTTTTATGACTGCAGTGTTTTTTTAAGACTGTAGTATGTTTTTAAAAGACTGTAGTGTTCTTGTAATACTGTAGTGTTTTTTTGTAAGACTGTATTGTCTTGTAAGACTTAGTGTTTTTAAGACTGTGGTATGTCTTTAAGACTGTAGTATTCTTGAAGCTGTAGATTTTTTAAAGACTGATTTGGTTTGAAAAGACTGTAGTATTCGTGTACGACTATAGTGAGTCTTGAAGACTGAGTTTTTCTTTAAGACTGTGTGCGTCTTGTAAGCTGAGTGTGTCTTGAAAGACTGTAGAGTGTCTTGCAAGACTGTAGTGTGTCTTGTAAGACTGTAGTGTGTCTTGTAAGACTGTAGTGTGTCTTGTAAGACTGTAGTGTGTCTTGTAAGACTGTAGTGTGTCTTGTAAGACTGTAGTATGTCTTGTAAGACAGTAGTGTGTCTTGTAAGACTGTAGTGTTTCTTGTAAGACTGTAGTATGTCTTGTAAGACTGTAGTGTGTCTTGTAAGACTGTAGTGTGTCTTGTAAGACTGCAGTGTGTCTTGTAAGACTGCAGTGTGTCTTGTAAGACTGTAGTGTGACTTGTAAGACTACAGTTTGTCTTGAACTACAGTGTGTCTTGAAAGACTGTAGAGTGTCTTGCAAGACTGTAGTGTGTCTTGAAAGACTGTAGAGTGTCTTGCAAGACTGTAGTGTGTCTTGTAAGACTGTAGTGTGTCTTGTAAGACTGTAGTGTGTCTTGTAAGACTCTAGTGTGTCTTGCAAGACTCTAGTGTGTCTTGTAAGACTGTAGTGTGTCTTGTAAGACTGTAGTGTGTCTTGTAAGACTGTAGTGTGTCTTCTAAGACTGTAGTGTGTCTTGTAAGACTACAGTGTGTCTTGAAAGACTGTAGTGTGTCTTGTAAGACTGCAGTGTGTCTTGTAAGACTGTAGTGTGTCTTGCAAGACTGTAGTGTGTCTTGCAAGACTGTAGTGTGTCTTGTAAGGCTGTAGTGTGTCTTGTAAGACTGTAGTG
This sequence comes from Cherax quadricarinatus, assembly GCF_038502225.1. NCBI lineage: Eukaryota > Metazoa > Arthropoda > Malacostraca > Decapoda > Parastacidae > Cherax > Cherax quadricarinatus. Next base: position 116,969 of record NW_027195420.1, on the reverse strand, counting down.
TGTCTTGTAAGACTGTAGTGTGTCTTGTAAGACGGTAGTATGTCGTGTAAGACTGTAGTATGTCTTGTAAGACTGTAGTGTGTCTTGTAAGACTGTAGTGTGTCTTGTAAGACTGTAGTGTGTCTTGCAAGACTGTAGTGTGTCTTGCAAGACTGTAGTGTGTCTTGTAAGGCTGTAGTGTGTCTTGTAAGACTGTAGTGTGTCTTGTAAGACTGTAGTGTGTCTTGTAAGACGGTAGTATGTCGTGTAAGACTGTAGTATGTCTTGTAAGACTGTAGTGTGTCTTGTAAGACTGTAGTGTGTCTTGTAAGACTGTAGTGTGTCTTGTAAGACTCTAGTGTGTCTTGTAAGACTGTAGTGTGTCTTGTAAGACTGTAGTGTGTCTTGTAAGACTGTAGTGTGTCTTGTAAGACTGTAGTGTGTCTTGTAAGACTGCAGTGTGTCTTGTAAGACTCTAGTGTGTCTTGTAAGACTGTAGTGTGTCTTGTAAGACTGTAGTGTGTCTTGTAAGACTCTAGTATGTCGTGTAAGACTGTAGTGTGTCTAGAAAGACTACAGTGTGTCTTGAACTACAGTATGTCTTGAAAGACTGTTGAGTGTCTTGCAAGACCGTAGTGTGTCTTGTAAGACTGTAGTGTGTCTTGTAAGACTGTAGTGTGTCTTATAAGACTGTAGTATGTCTTGTAAGACTGTAGTGTGTCTTGTAAGACTGTAGTGTGTCTTGTAAGACTGTAGTGTGTCTTTTAAGACTGTAGTGTGTCTTGAAAGACTGCACTGTGTCTTGTAAGACTGTAGTTTGACTTGTAAGACTACAGTGTGTTGACAAGTGTGTCTTGAAGACTGTAATGTGTCTTGTAAGACTGAGGTATCTTCTAGACGTAGTGTGTCTTGTAAGACTGTATGTGTCTTTAAGACTGTAGTGTGTCTTTAAGACTGTAGTGTGTCTTATGAAGACTGTAGTGTCTTGAAGACTGTAGTGTGTCTTAAAGACTGTAGTGTGTCTTGTAAGACTGTAGTGTGTTTGTAAGACTGTAGTGTATCTTGTAAGACTGTAGTGTGTCTTGTAAGACTGCAGTGTTCTTGTAAGACTACAGTGTCGTCTTGTAAGACTGTAGTGTGTCTTGTAAGACTGTAGTGTGTCTTGTAAGACTGTAGTGTGTCTTGTAAGACTGTAGTGTATCTTGTAAGACTGTAGTGTGTCTTGTAAGACTGTAGTGTGTCTTGTAAGACTGTAGTGTGTCTTGTAAGATGGTAGTATGTCTGTAAGACTGTAGTATGTCTTGTAAGACTGTATATGTCTTGTAAGACTGTAGTGTTCTTAATAAGACTGTAGTGGTCTTGAAAGACTGTAGTGGTCTTGTAAGACTGTAGTGTGTCTTGTAAGACTGTAGTGTGTCTTGTAGACTGAGTGTCTTGTAAGACTTAGTGTCTTTGTAAGACTGTAGTGTATCTTGTAAGACTGTAGTGTATCTTGTAAGACTGTATGTGTCTTATGTAAGACTGTAGTATGTCTTGTAAGACTGTGTGTCTTGAACTACAGTCTGTTTGAAACTGTAGTGTGCTTTGAAGACTGTAGTTGTCTTTAGACTGTAGTGTGTCTTTAAGACTGTAGTTTGTCTTGTAAGACTAGTGGTCTTAAGACTTTAGTGTATGCTTGTAAGACTGTAAGTGTGTCTTGTAAGACTGTAGTGTCTATGCTAATAGTATGTTATGCAAGACTGTAGTGTGTCTTGGAAGACTGTAGTGTGTCTTGTAAGACTGTAGTATGTCTTGTAAGACTGTAGTGTCTTATAAGACAGTAGATGTCTTGAAGACTATAGTGTGTTTGTAAGACTGTAGTGTGTTTGTAAGACTGAGTGTTTTGTAAGACTACAGTGTGTCTTGTAAGACTCAGTGTGTCTTGAAACTACAGTTGTCTTGAAAGCTGTAGTGTGTTTTGTAAGACTGTAGTGTGTCTTTTAAGACTGTAGTGTGTCTTGAAGACTGTAGTGTGTCTTTAAGACTGTAGTGTGTTTGAGACTGTAGTGTGTCTTGTAAGACTGTAGTGTGTCTTGTAAAGCTAGATGTCGTGTAAGACTGTAGTATGTCTTTAAGACTGTAGTAGTCTTAGTAAGACTGTAGTATGTCTTGAAGCTGAGTTGTCTTGAAAGACTGTAGTGTGTCTTAAGACTGTAGGTTTACTTGTTGAGCTGTAGTGTGTCTTGTAAGACTGTAGTATGTCTTGTAAGACTTTAGTGTGTCTTGTAAGACTGCAGTGTGTCTTGTAAGACTGTAGTGTGTCTTGTAAGACTTTAGGGTGTCTTATAAGACTGTAGGGTGTCTTGTAAGACTGTAGTGTGTCTTGTAAGACGGTAGTATGTCGTGTAAGACTGTAGGGTGTCTTGTGAGACTGTAGTGTGTCTTGCAAGACTGTAGTGTGTCTTGTAAGACTGTAGTGTGTCTTGTAAGACTGTAGTGTGTTTTGCAAGACTGTAGTGTGTCTTGTAAGACTGAAGTGTGTCTTGTAAGACTGTAGTGTGTCTTGTAAGACTCTAGTGTGTCTTGTAAGACTGTAGTGTGTCTTGTAAGACTGTAGTGTGTTTTGCAAGACTGTAGTGTGTTTTGCAAGACTGTAGTGTGTCTTGTAAGACTGCAGTGTGTCTTGTAAGACTGTAGTGTGTCTTGTAAGACTGTAGTGTGTCTTGTAAGACTTTAGTGTGTCTTGTAAGACTGTAGTGTGTCTTGTAAGATGGTAGTATGTCGTGTAAGATCAGTATGTCTTGTAAGACTGTACTATGTCTTGTAAGACTGTAGTGTGTCTTGTAAGACTGTAGGTGTGTCTTGTGGGCACTGTAGTGAGTCTTGTAAGACTGTAGTGTGTATTGTAATACTGTAGTGTGTCTTGTATGACTGTAGTTTGTCTTGTAAGACTATAGTGTCTCTTGTAAGACTGTAGTGTGTCTTGTAAGACTGTAGTGTGTCTTGTAAGACCAGAAAAATCTTGTAAGACTGTAGTATGTCTTGTAAGACTACAGTGTGTTTGAACTACAGTCTGTCTTGAAAGTCTGTGGTGTGTTTTGTAAGACTGTAGTGTGTCTTTTACACTGTAGTGTGTCTTGTAAGACTGTAGTTTGTCTTGTAAGACTGTAGTGTGTCTTGTAAGACTTTAGTGTGTCTTGTGTAAGACTGTAGTGTGTCTTGTAAGACTGTAGTGTGTCTTGTAAGACAGTAGTGTGTCTTGTAAGACTGTAGTGTGTCTTGAAGACTGTAGTGTGTCTTGTAAGACTGTAGTATGTCTGTAAGACTGTATGTCTTGAAGACTGTGAAAGTCTTGTAAGACAGTAGTATGTCTTGAAAGACTATAGTGTGTTTTGTAAGACTGTAGTGTGTTTTGTGAAGACTGTAGTGTATCTTGTAAGACTAAGCAGTGTGTCTTGTAAGAATGTAGTGTGTCTTAAAGACTACAGTAGGCTTTGAATCACAGTCTGTCTTGAAAGTCTGTAGTGTTTTTTGTAAGACTGTAGTGTGTCTTAAGACTGCAGGAGTCTTGTAAGACTGTAGTTTGTCTGTAAGACTGCAGTGTGTCTTGTAAGACTGTAGTGTGTCTTGTAAGACTGTAGTGTGTCTTGTATCTGTAGTGTGTCTTGTAAGATTTATGTCAAGACTGTATGTCTTGTATCAGAAAAAGTTCCTAAAAGAATGCATGCTCCTGTAAAGAATGTAGTGTCTTGAAAGACTGTAGTGTGTCTTGTAAGACTGTAGGCCCTGTTAGACTGTAGTGCAGTCTTTCTGTAAGACTGTAGTATGTCTTGTAAGACTGCAGTGTGTCTTGTAAGACTGCAGTGTCTTGTAAGACTGTGTAGTATGTCTCTTTGTAAGATCAGAGTGTCCTGCCAAGACTGTAGTGTCTTGTAAGACTGTAGTGGGGCTCATATGACTGTGCATGCACCCAAGACACTGCACAAATGCAAGACTAAAAACTACATCAGTGCCCAAAGAACTAGCACTTGTAAAGAACAAAAACTGAAAGACTGCAAGGTGCTCTACACTTAGTATGTCACACTGCAGGTGTTCTTGCAGACTGTAAAAAGCTCCAAAGACCACACTCATAAAGACTTATATACCTGAAGAATTGTATACTTAAAGGATTAAAACTAAAGACTAGTGTCTAAAGACTTAAAACACTCAAAAGAATTGTGGTGGCAATTCAGGATCAGGCAATTTAGATCACAGCTTATAAGAATGGTGTGAACAAAGACTTATGTCTGAAGATTCTAAGTGGTGTTCCATGAGTGAAACCCACCCACATACACCCTACCTACAATTGTTCTACACACACCCTCTGCCCTACTCTGCCCTACACTTCCCACTCCTACCTCCCCACCTCACACTGTCCTGCCCAACACTTCCCCACCCACTCTCCCCACTCCTACAACACACCCTGTCCCACACTTCCCCCACCCACTCCTCACCTCACTTCCCTGTCCCATGCCACAACTCTCATTCCACCTCCCACCCCACACACCTCACCCTACACCACCCTCACCCAACACTCTCCTCACCTACAAACACCTCTGCCCTGCACTTCCTCTGCCCACTCACCTCACCCACCTCCCTGCCCCACACCTCCCCACCCACACCTCATCTCACTCACCCACCCTCCCCACCCACCTCCCACCCCACTCCCCACCCACTCACCTGCTCATCATCACTCCTCCCACCCACACATCCACCCTACACCCATCTCACACTCCTCACCACACTTCCTGTCTAGCACTCACCCTACACACACCCTCACCTATCTCCCCACCCTACACATCTCAATCTACAAGACAAACTCTCACTCCACTCTTCCTCACTCCCTACACACTCCATGTCTACATGCACTCCCCACACTCTCACCCACCCACCTACACCTCCCCCACCCCAACACTCACCCACTTCCTCACCCACACACACCTCACTACACCCACCTACACACCTCACTCACTCTCTCATTCATCACTCTTACCCAGCCTCCTGTCCCACTCCTGTCCCTACACTCTCCCACCTCACACACATCCTCTACTACACCTCCTCACTCCTACACTCCCTCACCCTACCTCCTCACCCTACACTAACACCCTCACCCACTTCCTCATCTACACTTCCTGCACACACTCTCACCCACACTCCTCTGTCTGCACTCTCCCTGCTCCTACACACACCTCACCCATGCCTCCCCACCTACACACACCTCACCCACCTCACCCAATCTCTGCTCAGCCTCACCACACCCTCCTCATCCCACATACACCTCACCACTTCCTCACTCTCACTCCTGCCTCACACACCTCACCCACAACAACCCACCCTACTTCCTCACCTACACATGTTCCCACCTCACTTCCCCATCTATGCACACACCCTGTTCTCAGTCCCTGCCCACTCTCTCTGCCCATCCCCTGCCTCACCCTCAGCCCTGCACACCCTCACTCCCACTCTCCCCCACCTCAGCACACACCCTGTCCCAAGCACTCTCCTCACCCTACACTTCTCATCTACACACTTTCACCCTACACTTCCCCACCCCACCTCCCCACCCCACACACCTCACCATGTCAACTCACCCACACACACCTCCACCTCAACTCACCCTACAATACACCTCACTGCCACACATCCCACTACACACCTCACCCCTGTTACACTTTACCCACACTTCTCAACTACACTCTCATTCACTCCTCATCTGCACTCCTGTCTGCACTCTCCCCTGCACACAACTGCCCTACTGTCTCCCCCACACCTGGCACAACAACTCTGTCTGCAGCACTTCCCATCTACACTCACCCAGCACTCTCTCACCTTACACTCTCACACACACACAATTCTCAATTACACTCTCCCTCACCCTACACACACCCTCACCCTACACTCTCCCTCACCCTACACTCTCCCTCACCCTACACACACCCTCACCCTACACTCTCCCTCACCCTACACACACCCTCACCCTACACACACCCTCACCCTACACTCTCCCTCACCCTACACACACCCTCACCCTACACTCTCCCTCACCCTACACTCTCCCTCACCCTACACTCTCCCTCACCCTACACACACCCTCACCCTACACTCTCCCTCACCCTACACTCTCCCTCACCCTACACAGGTGTACTTTCCTCGGTGCTTCACTACATTTCACAAAAAATACTCGAATTTTGCAAAATTGAATCGACACGTTCCTAGTAAATTGCTGGGCAGAATTTTTATTCCCTAGTTTATTATTAAACGATGCACTATTTTTATTTTTATTTATATTTTTTATTATTTCTGTTAATTATATTTTTATTATTTCTGTTTTTATTTCTTTATTTCTATAGTTACTTCTGTTTTCATTATTATTTTTTTATATTTTTATTTTCACTATTTCAAATTTTATTTTAATTTTTTTTTTTATTTCTGTCTTTAAATTACTTCTGTTTTTATTTCCATTTTATTTCTTAATTTTTATTACAAATTTTTATTTTTAATTTTATTTTTATTTCTATGTTTGTTCTATTTTAATTTCATTTTATTTTTTATTTATATTTTGTTATTATTTCAGTTTTTATTAATTCTATTTTTATTTCTATAATGTTTCTGATTTTATTCTATTTTTATTTCTATTTTTATTGCCTTTTGCATTATACCACTTTTTTAATACTTTCCCTATGTGTCGTGTTTATCAAAACATAGAAGATACGTAAGTGTTGCACATGTGTCGTGTTTAACAAAACATAGAAGATACATAAGTGTTGCACATGTGTCGTGTTTATCAAAACATAGAAGATACATAAGTGTTAGTATGTCAAGCCACAAAACATAGAAGATACATAAGTGTTGCACATGTGTCGTGTTTATCAAAACATAGAAGATACATAAGTGTTGCAAATGTGTCGTGCTCATCAAAACATAGAAGATACATAAGTGTTGTACATGTGTCGTGCTTATCAAAACATAGAA